>NC_061114.1:131536121-131565199 GCF_002878395.1 Capsicum annuum | reverse complement strand
GATAATTATGATTCAGAAGATAGTGAAACATATACAGAAATATTAACGAATACAAAAAATTTAGAAATCAATGAAAAACAAGAAGTAATTAATGAAGAAAACTTAGAAAATACCAACACATAAATAAATACTCTTGATAAAAAAGAAGATGAAAATATAATACCTAGAACATCAGAAATAAGAAAACCTGCATATTATAAGAATAAGTTTAAAAAATATAATGAATATGACAAATGGACACCAAAACAAATAGTTAATAAAAAGTTATAATTTTTATTAACTATTTGTTTTGGTGTCCATTTGTCATATTCATTATATTTTTTAAACTTATTCTTATAATATGCAGGACATTGGGAGTTATGAATGAGATGGTACGGTTCAGATGGATTCTTGGTTATCGCATGGTAATTTGGTAATTTATGACTATTCAGTTGCTTAGTTTCTTTGATTGTAACCTTCAGGCTTATAGGGGTCTGCGTTGGGTTGTTTAATTTTCTGTACTTATTAGCTTATGGGGACCGATCTTGTAGTTATAGTTGTGTGATCTTTATGTTACCATCTCATATGTATTTATTTATTTATGTACAGTAGTGTCGGAACTTAATTCCAGGTTTGCCCTTTTTGCCTTAACTTAGCTTGTTCTATCTTGTATCTTATCATATTTATATCATGATTTAGCTTAGTTGGATAATGATGCTTGCTGAGTACCATGGTTTTGGTACTCATACTAAACTTCTGTACCTTTTTGGTGTAGATTCGAGTACTAATTGTTGATGCTGATTTGACGCTCGTGTAGGGTTGATTTTGGAGATTATGTGAGCTATTGGAGTTGTAGTTATCCTTTTTACTTCTATGTATATATGTCTAGCCTTTCATGTTTGAGAAGATTGTATTTGACTATTTAGTACTCACAGTTCATTGTAGTATCTCTTGAATCGATATTACTGATTCTTGGGATCGCTGTTGATTTTCTATTGATCTATTAGTTTATTATAATTGTTCTTTACTACATAAGTCTTTAATTGCTATTTTTTTTGCTTTTAAGCCATTTTCCACCAAGTTAGCCCATTGTATCTAGCTCCAGGCTATGGTTTGTCTTGCCTACTAGCAGGATAGAGTAGGTTCCATCATGACTCATAAGTCGAGTCGTGACAAATATAGAGGTTGATTTATGCTCCTATTATTTTGTCTTCAGATTAGACTCTCCTATGTGTAACACTAGTGGTGTGGCCCTAGGAGCTGTCCTAGGAGGAAGAATTAAGAAAATACTTCATCCCATCTATTATGCTAGCAAAACACTCAACCCTACATAGAAAAATTATACGGTAAGTGAGAGTTACTTGTGGTGGTGTTTGCTTTTGAGACATTTTGGTCCTATTTGATTGGCAACAAAGTTATTGTGCATACTGATCATGTATCTTTGAGGTACCATATAGATAATAAATATGAAAAGCATAGGTTGATTCATTGGGTACTATTGCTACATGATTATTACTTTAAGGTCAAGGACCGAAAGGGTATAAAAAATCAGGTTGCAGACCATCTATACTACCTAGAAGAAGAGGCGATGCTCATATTAGGGGAATGAGCTTGAGATTGATGATACTTATCCAGATGACAGGGTCTTGATAGTATCACAAGACTTAATCCCCTTATTTACTGATTTCGCCAATTATTTCACAAGTAACTTATCCCAAAAAACATATCATTCAAGCCAAAAAAGAGATCTATTCATGAGGGACGAAAGTTTTTCTGGGATGAGCCTTACTTATTTCAGGTGTGTGGGGATGGTGTGATTTGGAGGTGTATTCCTAAAGTTAATATGATGCGCATTCCTAAGGCCTATCACTCGTCTACAGATCGGGGTAATCATGGATGTACTCGCATGACCCATAAAATCTTGTTGTGTGGTTATTATTGGCCGACTAATTAAAAAGATGCACATTACTATGCTCATGATTGTGACCAATATTGGTATCAAGGAAATACCTCGCAAAAACATGAGTTTCTCATGACACTTTTTCTTAAGCTAGAGTTGTTTGATGTTTGGGGAATTGATTTCATGGGTCTATTTGTGAGTTTTTATGGCATGGAATATATTTTGGTGGTAGTTTACTATGTTTCTAAATTAGTGGAAGCAGTTAAGCTTCCTAACAATGAGGATCGCAGTGTGTTAAAATTTTTGAAGAAAAACATATTCTCTTGGTTTGGTACTCTACGTGCTATCATTAGTGATGGTAGGTCCCATTTCTTCAATCATCTATTTGAGGTCCTACTTTAGAAATATGGTGTGAAACATAAGGTGGAAACACCTTAACATCCATAGACAAATGACATATTGAGGTCTCCAATCGTGAGATCAAGTCTATTTTGAAGAAGGATATGAATGCCAATCGGACTGATTGGTCAGGAAGCTTGATAATGCACTTCGCGCCTACTAGACAACTTTTAAAACTCCCATAGGTGCCTTTTCATATTACCTTATGTACGATATGGCATATCACTTGCCAGTTAAACTTGAGCACAAGGCACTATGGGTATTAAATAAGATAAATTTTGAGTGGAGTAATATTGCAAACCTGAGAATGAGTAAGATAAATGTGTTGGATGAATTCCATCTCCGTGCTTATGAGAGTTCTGCTTTGTACAAGGATAAGATGAAGTTGTACCATAACAAGAAGAGAAAACAGTATTCCATCCCAATAATATAATTTTGTTCTATAATTCGAGACTTTACTTGTTTCCTGGCAAGTTAAAGTCTAGGTGGTTTGGACCATTCACCATGGTTAGAGTATTTCCCCATTGTGTAATTAAGCTGAAGTGAGATGGAGATACCCCATTCAAGGTAAATGGGCATTGTGTTAAGCACTATATGGGAAGTATGGAGGAGCTGAAGGTTTGTAAGGATGTAAACCTTTGAAAAGTCTTAGTAGCCAAGGCAACTGAGTCATACCGTGACGTTAAATTAGGTGCTTCACGGGAGGTAATCCATGGGTTTGTTGGTGATGTATGAGTATCCAAAATAGTCGTGATGTTAAATCAAGCACATTTTGGGAGGCAACCCAAGGTATTAGTGTTCACTTCGTTTCTACTTTGTAAGTTAAAATCATGGAGAAACACCTTAAGATTGATAAAGATTGCAAAATTTTAGACAGGTCCAGGTAAGCGGACCTACAACCCCACTTACAGGGTTTGTAGGTCTAACCCACGATAGGTATATTGATGTTGTGGGTATTAGAAGAACGTTTGGGTTTTTGAAGCTACGGGGATTGTAAATACAACCTACGACTCCATAATCAGTAAAAAAAAAAGGACAGGACCTACTTACGGGCTTAGCCCTAAGAATTTCCACTAAAGTAATAATATCCCTATCCTTTTTCAAGTACCTATTTCTTTTAACTACTACTAGTCAAGATTCATGCTTTTCTAATATCATTCCATTATCTTCCAAAGGTCACTCCTACACCTCTTTTATATAGGTTGGGTCTAAAGTCAACTGATTTAACTCAAGTAATCACACGTTCTTTAAAGGGTGAGAGAGTCTAACTATTTTTGTCCTAGTTATGATTCAATCTGTCTATTCTATGAAATTTTAAGTTATGGCAGAGTGGGAAAGCAACACCGCTTAGTGATGAAAGAGCAGTTATTCTTGCAAACTAACTCTATACTTACAGGCCGTAAGTGAGGCCGTAAGTGGATCAAAATTTTTCTAGGCCCATCTTAATAACTTGGGTTGGGGCCATGTGACCCAACCCAATCAGACTCCCCCACATTATTTAACCCTCCAAAACCAACCATTTAACCCTAAGCCTTTCAAATTCAAAATTGCCTTTATAATTAAAACTCTGAAATTTTTTTCTCTCACTATAAAACCAAAATCCCTCTTATAAACTCCTCACTTGCATGAAATTCTCTCAAAAGTAGGGCTAACTTCATATTTTTCTTCTTATACTTCCAAAACTTTTTAATTTAAGTAAAAGTTTTTGGCTCCAACTTGGTTAAAACTATGATTTTTATCACTGAACTTGTGATAGTGCTTGATATAGCCCTGAAAATTTTTAAATCTTATGATTCTTGAAACCCATGGAACCTAAACTTGATGAAATTTACTTTGTTTCATGATTTCTATTTGAGAAAACTATGATCACATAATAAACGGAGGTAGAAGTTGAATAATAAGAGGAAATCTTAAAACATATGTACAATACCTGTGGAAATTAAATTTTTACATGTTGTAGTGTTCGAAATTGGTCTAAAAATTTAAATTATATTTGTGTTGGATGAAATTTTTGTTAGGATATGACTTACTCTCAGAGAGGAACCTACACAACTACTTACGAGTCTCGTAAGTAGTACCTAGGGCCCTAGGTGGTCTCATAGGTATCAGAATTGAAGCCCTGAAGCTTTAGGGATTTGTCAAGTAACTACGATCCCCGTAAGTACTACCAATGGTTATAGGGTGGGGTTGTAGGTAGCCCCTGCTTTGGTTAGTCAAATTTTTTCAAATGTTTTATTTCGGTATTTTGTTTCAATGACTAACAACTACTTTTTTCAAGTACTATGGCACCAAAAGCTGTTCAGAAGAAGGCAGTTCAGTACAGGCCACGCAATGAGTCTCCTGAATGGATTGGTTTTCTTGAGAAGTATCCTATGATCTCAAACAACACACTATTGGTCTTATGTCAAACACGAGGACAATCATAGAGGTAGGCTATAGCTGTAACAGTTGTTGCTGTATTGGACTTTTAGCCTGCACCACCTTAGGTCCCACAGGCACTACAAGGCAGGCCACAACCTGCACCAACATGCTTCATTCAGACTGGGATTCAGATAAAGTCAGGCACTACATTTCCATCATATTTTTTCTAGTTCAATGAGGGAGAAGATAAGCCAGATGCTGGTTTAGAGAAAGAGGTTAATTGAGGATTAGGTTCAGGTTTTAGAGAAGAGGAGGATGCAGCTAGATCCTAGTATGAGGAGGGCTTGGAGTCTGCATTCGGATCAACCTAGAGTGAGTCTGCATCAGGCTCAACTACATCCTAGTCTGATGAAGGTGCTGATGCAAATTTGGTTACATAGAAGATATCATCATTATTGACCCAAGGTACTCAGACAACTGCTTAGGGTTCTCATCTTAGAGCTTTACCACCCGCTGTACGAGAGTTTGACTCCATATATATCTCTACAATCCCTATAGCTCAGATTTATCTGATATGGTGTATGGAGGGTATGAAATATCTTCGTGATAGAGATAGCTTTATTGTAGAGAAGGGTCATCCACGATGTAGTATTGTGGGGGAGGTCAGGATAGAGTTGACCATTCTAGCAGGTACTCCAAACCTGTAGGCTTAATTTGATAGATATCAGCTGGGATTGATGACCTTACCTTCTAGTTCATACAACCCGACTCTTGTTCAAGAGTTCTATGCCTTTTATATATCTTTGACATACAGGGTTATCCCCAACCTAGGGTAGAGTAGTTGATCAGCCCTATCTGGCACATACTTTGGTCAAGGAGGTGAGAGTTGATATTTTTAAAGCACCTATATAATAAGTGCTATTTAGGACAAAGTATTTAGGGTCAACCATGACAACTGAGTTCGATTATCAGATGAGAATAGGATAGAGTAAGCGCACTATGAGAGATGTAGAGTAAAAAGCACTTAGAGTAGATTTCGCTAGATGGATAGCTTAGATTTGGCTAGATGGGGAGCTACACAGACAGTAGAGTTGTGAATTGATGCCTCGTTGTGAGGAAACGATTGAGATCAAGAAGGAATTATTGCACTTTATAGTAAAATTCTTGTGGGTAGTGTTATGACATAGATTGATTTCGACATCTGTAAATAACATACTCACTTGGGATAGAGAAACATTAAATGCTGGCCTAATAATTAGTTATTATATTAATTTTTCTAGATAGATCCAGACTAAGATTCATGAGACAGATTTTACGGAGTTTACCACGTTTTCTTTCATGTGTTTGATACAATAGTTGTATGATGCGGCCGGAGTGCTGCCTCTTGATCAATAGATTGAGGTGAACCACATGAAAAATGTTAGTATGATTATTGATGTGGCCATCCCAATCCTGGCACATCGAGTGCATCCACCATCTTCTTTTGGTACGACCCATTTTAAGGGGCTTTCTATTTTGGTCAGCCTATTGAGAGGCCGGGTATGAGAATTGGTATGAATCTTAGGCAGTTAGAGAGTTGATCCCATTACTAGTATAAGCGGTGAGGAGGCCACGGGCACATATACGCCACCCCAGCTTCTACTTCAACATCAGCTGAGGCTACCACTTTACCCCCTCGCTCGATAGCTACTTGGTTGGTTAGTGTGCCATATGATTTTTTTATAGCAAATGGTTGAGCAATAGAAGGAGATGACTGATCGCCTCACTCATATTCCTATCATTAGCTCACAACCATATTCCTATCATCCCTCCAGTCATTCCATCTTTTACGTAGTCGTTATCTTATTCTCCTACTATGATGTTTGATTTGTTTGCGGATAATGATGTGGTCCTGATTATTAGGGCTAATAGAGGTCTAATATGCCATTGTTTCGTAGCATTTTTGATGCTTAAAACTAGAAAATATGCAAGTACTTAGTAACTATTTGTTATATATGATGTGGTTTTGTATTTTTTTTTGTAGAAAACTAGGTTCTGGAGATGAAAAGAAGAAAAAGTGTTGAAGTGTGTAGAAGGGAACACTTATGGGCTACAAGTAGAACTAATGGCCACCGTAAGTGTCCATATAACTGTCAGAGAAAAATGTTCTGAAACCTTTACTATCTGAAGAATTTGGTCTGAGAGTTATGACACTACTTACGAGGTGGAAGTACCACTTACGCCCCTCATAAGTGATATCGTAGGTTGGGATTCTAAAGTTGTTCAACTTGTCTTATACGACCCACCTAAGAGTCTGTAAGTACCACTTATGGCCCGTAAGTTCATCCGTAAATGGTCACCAACCCAATTTTCCTTATTTTGTTAAGGATTTTTAGGGTTCTGATGTATTTTATAAATACCCTTTTGATATTTTTGTATTATTTTATGCAGTCTTTATATTCACAACATAATATTGATTTTGAGATCTAAATTTTGATCTCGGAATCCATCATTCTTGGTTTTTACGGTTGATTATTAATTTGAGATTCTGGGTTTTGTTCTTAAATTATTGTAAGATTATTCATATGCTTATTTTCTTTAATTCAATGGATGTTTTTTCAAACATGAGTGACTAAACAACCTAACTAGGGTTGTGGGAACCCTGATAGAATAATAAAGTAGAGGAAGAACGAAGTAGTTCTTGATCAATAACCTTGCATGTATTCTTTTGTTTGATTGCCTTCTTAACGTCTGTAGAAGTTAAAAACCTGCCTATATTCGATACTTACTTTAAAAGAGGGGTAGATATTAGGAAAAACGACCACAATAGAAATCTAAGGCTACCAACCCTCATCTAACTTGACACTCAAAAGGTAATAATTAATCTGGGATCCAAGATAAAGGATAGTGAGGCGACACACTAAGACTCAAAAGATAGAGTGAAATTCACTAAAGGTATTCACAAGATGGTTGGTGATACATATCTTATCAGATTCTTCATACAAGGTATTACGATAGTTTAGTGGAGCATAGTAAGTCTACGGAGTTAGAAGGTCAGGAGGAACACAGTCCTAGTATTCCTCGCATCTTGATTTCAACTAAAGTAACCAAGATTTGTTACTGTTTACATTGTTCTCACAAAATCCCCCATTTACTTTTTTGCATTTTCTGTCTACTTCATCAAATTCAAGAGAGCTATTTGACCTATTCCCTATGTGTTTGACCCCAACCTTTGTTGGGTTATATATTTTTTGGGTTACATCAAATTTTGGCTCCATTGTCGGGGAATACGATTATGGGTTGGTTGATTGAAGTCATTGATGATGTTGGGTTTTGTTTTCTACTTCTTTTGAGGTGTAGACAGGTGTATGCCCAGTATTCTAAGTTAAGGCAATCCCTTGACCCTACTTGATAGTGAACTGGAGAAAACCTTACAAAATTGTAAGATGGAAAAGCAGGAGCATCAGGTTCATGATGACCCTAATTAGATCCCCCACCTCCGTAGGGTGTTCAAGAAATAGTCACACAAATTACTACATGATTATTGGCCAAAGAGAATATTCAGAGAGATACTGTTGCCAGTCATGAAACTCAAAAGAAAAGAGTGAGATATAAAGAATAGTATTGAGTAGAACTCGATAGAGCTAGAGGAGAGAGATCTCAAGTACCCCTTACTTTTCTATTCTTGCCTATATATGATGATCCAGAAGAAGATATGGGGTACGTTGAGCTTGTTGAAGCAGGAGATATCATTCTTCCTGAGTTGCTTTAGGGGGTGAAGTTTGATATTACAAGTGCTATGATCCTTTACTGAATCTGTAGGGAGTGTTTGCTCGTTTGCCTACTGATGTCGCCAACATGAACATCATGAATTTAGTTAGGATCTACACTTCGTATAATTTACCTGAGGTGAGTCGGAAAGCTTTGAAACTCAAGTTGTTTCCATTTTCTCTGACAGGCAAAGCGATATTATGGTTAGGGGACCACCTAGTGGTCCATTACTAATTAGAATGAGTTGAAAAAATAATTCCTGGACCAATTCTTCCCGCCTTCGAGAATGCTGCAATTGAAGGATGAGATTTATAATTTCAGGCAATTGCATTCCAAAACATTGTACGCGACATGCTTGAGGTTATAAGAAGTTGATGTTAGTGCCCAATCTTAGGATTTTAGGGAGGAATTTGCTTAAGATATTCTATAGAGCCCTGAATACCAATACCAAAGCTTTTGTAGATATTGCCACTGCTAGTGCTTTTATGAGACTTTGTTGGGAGTTAGTTGTGGAAATCATAGATCGAGTATCTAATACCAATTGAAGTTTGCATACTCAAGAGGAAGAAAGAAGAGCTGGTACCTATGCTATTGGTGGCCCAGTTAGTAAAGAATTATAGATGATCGGTAGCTCAAGAGGTTACATAGCTGAGGACGGAGATTGGGTTGCTGACTAAGAAATTTACAATGATGAATTCATAAAAAGTGAATATTGTGGGTGTTCAAAGTAAATCCCTAAGTAGTATAATATGATATTGAGGAAGAAGCAAAACACCTAGATCAAGAGATAGCAGATTTCTGACCAGGGGCTAAGGGTCTAATCAACTCTTGGAATTCGAGGCTAAGGAATCAAGGTCAGAACTATTATGGGGAAAGATATACGGATCAAAGTAGAGAAAAAGATGGTGACTGTAGGCTAAAGTATAATTAGAAGGAGATGAATGTTGCATACATTCCATCAGGGAGCCGTGATACTGATTCAAGAATAGAAACATTGTTGACTAATCTGGTTAACTATCATAACCCAAACCAGGGCCTACACGTGACGGGTATCTCAATCCCACCGTGGGTCGAAGACCATCCCCTTAGATTAACCTTAAAAACACATAAATATAAATAGTGAAAGCCAACCAAAAGAAATCTTAAGAGAGATAAATAGACCAACTAAAAATTTTTAGAATCAAAACGAACAACCAATCCCCCACCTGTCTATAAAAGCCTCTAAAACCAGAATACCAACCTAGGTCGGGACATGCCCCCAACTATGACAAATAAAAGTCATAATTCCCAAAATATAAAAGAAACCTAATGAAATGGTAGGGCTTTCCTAAAGATGGAGGCTCACTACTTCACAACAACTTGATTTGGTACGGTATTCGAAACTTCGGTACGGTAATTTCAGTATTCAATTTTTAAAAAATATTATACCATTACCATACCATATTAATTTGGTATAGTTTGGTATCTTGACGTTTGGTTTCAGTATTTTGCGGTATGGTAATCGATAACCATAGTTTGTTTAACTTTGACAATATATACTCGTATACTAGAGTATTATTACTTTGAATTTTCAAAAGCATATCTTAATTGCATCATAAATACACATTAATGATGTAGAAATATATAAAAAGAAGTACAAACAATTCCTTTTATTATTCAATTACTCCAAAAAGACATTTCAATCAAAATAGAGTAGCGAAAGTTTCAATGTCTAAATATTTTTATACTAATACTAAGTATTATATTTGTGTGTCTTTCTGTGTGTGTATATATATATATATATAAAAGTTACTTATGTAACTATATATACTTTGCTATGGTATTCAATATGGTACTTCAAGTTTAAATTTAGAAGTACCACTTGCAGAACAAGTTCAATTTTTGAGTTCAAATCCAATACCAAGATTTTGTATGGAGAAAGAATAATTCTCAAGTTCAACCCAAAGAAGATCAAATCTTTTATAACTTTTGAAAGCATTGAAGACTCAAGTCAAGAGTCAAGAAAGCTGCTTAGATAGACTTTTGTAATTTCATTTATCTTTTAACTAATAATTTTTATTTTTGATGTAATGACAAAGCTGTGGACTAAAACCTCGATAAGACCTCAGTTAACTCCCTAACTCGATATAGTCCCTCTCTTTTTCAACCTGGAAACTACATATGACCTAATTCCCACATAACCTGGGAAAAGTAAGATGCCCAAAATCAAGTATCAATTGCACTCTATCTTTCTTTTCCTTCCTTTAGAATAATTATCGAGTCAAATTTTGTCTTATTGTCTACTTCTTTATCTGAAGTCACTGTGTTTATAGCTAAAGAGGGGCATGACGTAGACATGTAAATTTGACCCATACTAGACGTCAATTTATCCCATTTCGTCGCACCCATACCACACATTTCACCCCATTTGATACTTCCCTAATAAAAGACAAAATGACAAATATAACTACTTCACCCATTTAAATGTGCACACCTCACCACATCCTAGCCACACCAACCCCTACCCCATCCCATATACTCCTACCTATCTCACCTCATATTTTTTTTCTATATATATATATGCACTCACAGACTCACATAATAGAAAAAGGGGAATACACACACAGAACTCTATAAACACCACACTGACCATAAATAGAGGAGATAGTCAAACTTCTTTATTTCTATGGATTCACTCATACATAGCTTTACATAGTGAAAAGAAAACACACTCACACACAAAATACACATGCTCACACACTGATTTTCATGCACACACATGGCTGAACAATAAAAAATAGAATAGAAAAGGATTAAGAGAGAAAGCAGAGAAAAAAAAGAGTGATTGAAAAGAGACATGAGAGAAAGAAGGTTGGGTAAGAGAGACAGTGAAGAAATGGAGGAAGAAAAAAGAAGAAATAATAATGAAAGAAAAAGAGATAAAAATAGAAGAAAAAAATCAGATTAAGAGAGATATAGTGAAGGAAATAAACAGAAAAAAAGAGAGAAACCGGCGAGGGAGAGGGGAGATAGAAAAAAACAGAGAGAAAACTAGCACAGAGATGCTAGAAAGAGAAAGAGAGATGAAAGAGGGGTTAATGGAATAGATAAAAATAGGTTTTTCCAATGAAATTTTCATCGGAATAACAGCTCCATCATAGAGTCCAGCTACCATCTCCCAATATCGACCAAGACAACCCCAAAATCCATTGAAAAATCCTAAAATAAACCCATCCTTCATAGAAAACACACTGGAAACCCACTAAACCCCAAAATCACTCCCTTCTGGGTTTTTCCAATGATAAACTCGTCAAAAAAGGGGTAAGGTTTCACTGTCCAGATCCACTCTTCCCAAAAACTACTTAAAATCATGTTAGTATTCGTATTTTGTTTTGATTTATATATTGTTATTTCGGGTTGCTTGTTTTTATTCGTGGATTTCTTTCGAATCAGATTTTGGGGATTTTCGTAGTTGAGTTGGCTATAGTTGAGATTTTAAGATTCATATTAAGGTCTAGTTGGGGTTATCAAAAGCGGATTCTATCTTCTTCTAAGGTCTAATTTCCAACTTTATTTCATTAATTTTTATGTGATTGTGGTTGTGATTTGATATCGTTGTTCTATTTGTTGGGTGATTTTTGCTTGATGCTTGTTTGCCATGAATAATCGATATTAATGGTACAAATTTAATGACAATATGAATTTGGATAACTAATTCCATGTATGGAGTTTGTGTTAAAAATGAATTTAGAGCGGGAATTAAAAAATTGATAAAGACGAATGTTGGTTGTTTTAGTTCATTGATGATTGTTTAATTCAAAATAGACATCGATTTTGGTTAACCTCGATAGTATCATGTTCAGGCTTAGGATTGATAGGAAAATATTAGGTTTTGGGTAAGAAAATCATAGGATTCTATATTATCGAATGTGTGAATGCTTTTTTTGAATGATTTTTCTCTTCATACCACATCTTCTATCAAATGTATTTAATCACCAGGGGATATCCCAAGGTAACTTGTATATATTCATTAGGGAATGCCCTACGACACTCTATATTTGGAAGACCTATTGTGATCAAGGCCAGATACATCGGGTAAAACGTAGCTTAGGATAGAATAGTTTATATTTCATTTCAGTATTTTTAGTTTGGTCTGTATTAAATTAGACTGGACACTATTTTTTTTAGAGTTTTGACTGTTTGGGTAGTTTATTTTTTGGTTTTGTATTTTGTTGGTTTATGCATTTGATAGTGTCATACTAGCCTATATACTTTATGAAGAGATCGTGGTCGAACCATGGGATCGAGGGATGCCTAACACCCTCCCCTCGATCTACAGAATTCCTTAACTGGAATCTCTATGGATCAGTTTTTTAAAGATTCAAAAAATATTTTAAAAAAAAATCCAAAGGTGACTTGGCACACCATATTTATGCCAAGTGGTGACTGTGAGTTTAAACGTAAAAATCCTTTTCAAAATAAATTTTCACTTTTAGTCAATTTAATAACAAAACCCCTTCGAACTTAATATCAATTAGTTTTTGAGAAAAAAAGGGTGGGATAATATATACATACATACATACATACATATATATATATATATATATATATATATATATATATATAATAGTAGTGGGTGTTACTATATTGTGTGTGTATATCATTATAGGGGTGAAAAAAATGCGTCCCTTAGATAGGTGTCTTTTGAATTTTAATTGGGACTAGATTGGATAGTGGGTTTATTGGGTCAAGTAGTGAATTAGGGATTAAAAATTAAACTGAAAAAGGGATAAATATATCCTCAAACTATAAAAAATGATACATATATACCCTCCATAATACTTTGGGTATATATATGCCCCTACCATTAGTTTAAGGGACATATACGTATCATTTCATTAATGGTAGGGGCATATGTGTACCCAAAGTATGACGAAGGGTATATATGTACCATTTATCATAGTTAAAGGGTATATTTTTACCTTTTACGAAAATGATATGCTTTCTGAAAGAGTTGTTTGACTTGAGCCTGCAAAAGTTCTTTATTGTCTGACGTAATATTATTGTACTTTTTTCTTTTTTTAGACCTATATTTTGATTCAATGCTTAGGTTTTCTCTCCAAAAAATTCCAAGACTTCTAATAAGTTCCTTTGAGGAATGGTGAAGATGCAGCTAAAGATATTAATTGCCAATGTAATTTATTTTTAGTATGTATATTACTTGCTTGGAAAGAATTTTTAGGCAACACTAAGAATTGTCATAACGTGATTAGGAGGTAATGATTTCAAGATGTATAGCATCTTGAAAAAAATGCAAGGTCAAATTACGTGAATATTAGGTCTAGTTTGGTTCGATCCTTTTAGATCCAGTCAGTTCCAATCCTACATAGGTTTCGCACTTAGCATGAGCCTACATGTATGAGGCTATTTGTTTTTATTTCATGATTGATGATACCCATGACAGAGTAGCGTGGAGGTTCGGAACAACAGTAGAGTCTAATTAAGGCTTCAGGTTGAGCAAGATCAAGATTGAGTACTTGAAGTGTAAGTTCTGTGATGCAAGACATGAGGTCGACATGAATGTTAAGGTCATCTCCACAAGAGGATATTTCAAGTATTTAGGATCTTTAATTTAAGATAATGAGGATATCAATGATGATATCACACATCGTATTGGTGTAGGGTGAGTGAAATAAAGGCTCGCCTCAGGAGTCTTGTGTGATAGGAAAGCGCCGTCAAAACTTAAAGGTAGGTTTTATAAAGCGATAACTACACTGACTATGTTGTATGGAGCATAGTATTGTCCAGTCAAGAACTCTTATATTTAGAAGATGAAAGTTGTGGAGATGAGGATTTGTGGACATATGAAGAGAAAAAAAATTAGGAAAGAAGATATCCAGGACAAGGTGGGACTAACTCTCGTGGTGGACAATATGAGAAAAGTAAAACTGAGGTACTTTGGGCATGTGAAAAGGAGAAGTGTAGAAAGCCCCAGCAAGGAGGCATTCGAGGTTGACATTGACAGTTGTCTGTAGAGATGTCGAGGCAGGCTGAAGACGTCTTGTGGGGGGATTTATTAGATAGGACATGACACATCTTGATCTTACCGAGGACATGACCTTAGGTAGGCGGGTTTCGAGGGTGCGGATTAGGATATAAGGTTAGTTGGTAGTTGAGCGTTTTCTCGCCTTTTTTGTGGGATCGGCTTGATGATCGTACTTATACCTTCTTTCTTGCAGTAGTATTAGCAACATTCTCGCATGTAGTTTCTTGTTCTTTAATTTCAGGAATCATCTGAGTTTGTTTGTGTTTCAGTTATCGCTTTATTTCATTGTTATTGCTTTTGATGTGTATGTTATGTATTGTTTTTCATTTCACATAATTTCATTGTTGTTACTGCTTTCATTTATGTATTCCCTTTTTTAAACTAATTTGAAATGTTTTTTAAGTTGATGATCTATAGAAAACCCTCTAAAAACTCACTTATAAAAGTGTATTGAATATGATGTTATATTATGTTTGTGGATACCAATAAGTTCATTAGATTGAGAATGAATTCTTTTGTTTTCTTTTCAATATTCTGATTTGTCAGCTTTTTTTTTTTTTTTCTATTCCTCCCCATTTCTGTTTTTCAACATATGATATTGTTTTAGTACTACTAATGAGAGTTTCTTTTAAGTTTAACTAATGTATTTGTTCACACTTCATGTGATCGTACAAAAAAAATATAAAACATGAATAAATATTAATGTTATAATTTTATGAAAAGAAACAATTATTATAATCAAATGACTTTTCCTGATTTGGCCACTTTTCCTGATTCCTTAGATAATTTATATATGATTTTTTGGCTAAATGAATATGTGTGTGACATTAATTACTCATTTAAAATGATGTACATTAAATTGAATAATGAAGCCGAATAAAAGAAGTCACGACAAATAGAAAAAACAAAAGAGAAAGCAGAAATCTCATAATATCAATCTAAGAGATAATCAAATTTTATTTTTTTTTTTTATATAAACACTTTAATATGATTTGAAGATCTTTAAAATATTAAAAATATAGATTTTCCCTAATTACTTTTTAATATATCGACTGAAGTATCTCAATTATGCTTTAAACTTGCACTTTTTCTACAATTATTTTTTTTAAATAGAGACTTGTTATTTCAATTTTATAAAATACTGCGCAGGATTAAAACAGTTATTTATTGAACTTTTCTAAAAAAAAATATATGGTTATTCAACTGTGACTTTTATAATTTTAAAGTTAGGTATTAAATTGATAAAATAACAACAAGGAAAAAGAATGTCAAAAAAGTGAAAAAACAAAAAACCAACACAAACATAAATATTAGCATAAATACAATTATTAACATATTAATAAAACTACGAAATGATTGTTAGTTTTCAATAATCAATTTATATCTTTTTGTATTTAAAAAAAAAAATTGTATAAGAGTATTGTTAGGAGCACTAAATAAGGATAAATTTAAAATCAAAATTTCATAACTTTCATCTTATAGCTATGTTGATAACAATTGTACATATATAAACATTCAACTCAATTTTTAATTGCATATTGAGATATAGAATACAAATTCACTGAAATTTTTTTGAAAATTAAAATCAAACTAAATCTTCTGAAATATAAAATTAATGGCTATGAAAATATACTTTTAGTTAATTTTCATAGACATTTTTCTCGACGTTCTTACTCTTTGATATAGTATATTACATCTCCAAAACACTATACCCAAACAACGGGAAAAAAGAGAAGGGAAAAAAGATTATTAAAGAATGAAAAGGAGATCAAGCCATAAAAAAAAAATTAAGCGGAGCAAATAAATAGTTACTATTATTAGCAAAATCAAGCCATTTAAATATTTTGATTCATAAAAAATTAGATATCTTGCATATGGTGAAAGAAAAGTCATCAAAGTATTTTCTTTTTTCATAAAGTCAAATATAAAGAACACTAATTTTAAGTTATTTAGATGAAGCAAAGAAAAAATGTTATAAAAGAAAAAAATATTCATATCAAGTGGCCAATGACAATGGTGTCTTTGTCCTTGTCCTCAAAACTTACCTCCTCATCTTCTAGTCTTCTTTTATCTAATCCAACATATGTTAATCATCTTATTGTTCTTGCAAGAAATAATACATTACAAAAGTTAATGCACTATAAATGAGAATCATAAATAAACAAAGTAAAACTAAACATTCAAGATTATTGTGCCTTAGAATTAATACAGGATGTCAAAAACTAATTGATTGAATGAAAATATTTAAAAATAAAATCATGCAAGATATCTTTGTTAGTAAATACTTTTTAGACAGCAAAAAAAGGAAGGATACAACAGAACAACACATGGAGGCAAGGAAAACTTATCTATAGGCAAAAAAATCAAATACCAAGAGGCAGAGAAATAAATGTATAATAATATAATAATATATTAAAAGTGTGAAGGATTTTAGAAATATTATTCGAATTTTTTGTTCTTTATTAAAATTCGCCGTTTTAGATAAAGCCGTCATTTCACTATTTTTATATTTCAATATTATTAAATATTAATTATAATAAAAAATAAAACCCTTTTCTAACAAAAAATCGACTACCTCTTTTAGGTCCAAATAATTTGACAAAGACCTTTCCTAACTAAAATAGGACCAACAATTCCATGTCTAAAATTGTGGCAAAATCTTGGCAACAGCACCTTTCCCAGCTAAACTAGACTTGGTCCAAAAAAAAAAACACTAAAAATACGATATATCAACACCCTAAAAAATTTAGCTAAAAGATCTTCCCCAAATAAAATAAGTTTTTACATAGATTTGTCAATTTTATTAAAAATCAGGCTAATTATATATTTTTTTCTCCATCAAAAATTTTGTTTCAGTTATCAATTTTCATAGTTTCTTCATCATTTAACTTAGCTTATAATTTTCTTTTTTTGCAAATTTTTTTGCTTCAGCCTTTGAGATTTTATATCAATCAAAATGAGAAAATAAAAAATGATGTTATCAATCATCAAATTATAAACTACCCAGATTTAATTGTTGCTACCCATTTTCCTTTGTTTTATGCATGGGATTTGACTTCAAACTACTATCTGATAAATTTATTAGATTGTAATAAGAATTTAACATTGACGAGCTAATAATTATTGTATGTTTCCTGGCTCAACGAATGAGTATTTTCTTTGATATGATTCCTAATGTATATCTAATACTAAGGAACTTCATATATATACCTAGAAATTTGTTCAGCAGTGGATCACTCTTAATTGATTGAGTCATTGAAAATCTTATAGACACCGCCTGATTATGAAAATTAAATATAAATTAAAGTTAAAGCTGTTTTTGACCATTTTGAGTTGTTTTTAACTTTTTTTTGAGAGAAGTGAAACTTTTCAACTTCAAGTCGAATTTTAAATTTTTTTTAAAATTTTATGGTGAAATACCTTTTTCAAAATTCAACTCTGGGAAAAAAATAAATATTCTCACCGCCAAATTAAACGGCCACTAATTTTTTGGATGATCGTTGATAACTGATATCAGCTAATTCGATTAGTTAAAATAACACTTTGTAATTGTTTGTTAAAGAAAAATACTTCTTAAATATATCTTCTTAATTAGCGTTCTAGTAGTTGAAAACTTTGTGAGATTCTTTATGTTATAGGCACAACTTATTTGCATTCATTATTACATTGGTGGTTGAAGTGGAACTCCACATCGTGCAACTCTCTTCCTTCATTGTTGGCATCATTCGTGATATTATATTCCTAATATTCCATTTGGAGTTAGTGGATGAAATTTTACTACATTTCTGTAACATCTCACAAACGTTATGCTTTCGTTTGATACCTTTAATGCCATTATAGAGCATTTCATCTCTAATGTTAATGGTGGGCAAAGTGTTTCTGTTTTGACTGCTTATTATGTTGCATGTTAGTGGTCTTGAATTTGAATTTAATGGATCCTATTAGTATTATTTTGGTGTTCTTTAATTATTTTATATATAAAAGTATAGTCTTTATTGAGCCGACCTCTTTACTTTTATAAGTAGGGGCGGGGTCAGGTAAGACTGAGGGGATCACCCAGTTGAAAAATAATATTATTTATATATGATTAAAATTATTATTTTTATGTATATATATAATATATGTTGAATCCCGACTTCTTCATACTTTGAAGCTCTTGGTAAAAATTTTGTTCATAAGGTGGGGGTAAGGTTACTAGACACTATACTCTTTAGACTACATTTCGTAGGATTATGCTGGGCATGTTGTTAGTGTAGTAGTAGTATTTGGTGTTTGAATTATTAATTTTAGTATAACTGGATCGAAATAATATATTACTTTGGTATTCTTGAATCATTTTTTTATTTTTGGTGACTCATAATTGATGAATTTTATGTTCATATAGGATTTTTTTACTTTTTTCCATCTCCCTTCTCTCTCAAAAATCCAAAACAACACCAACTATATCAATTCCAACTCCAAATTCAACTCCAATTAAAAAAAAAAAATCAATTCTCATGGCCAAACGCGCACATAAACTATGTGCAGTTGAAATTAAAAACTAAAAGAAGTGTCGCACTGAATATTAAAACTACATAAGAAAAAGCCTATATCTGTATAATTGATTGTGTATATCTACAAACAATTGCTTCCTTGCAAATTTTAGTTATTTTTACTTACATGTTGGTATCATCTATATCATTTAAAAAAGAGAAAATACCCGATTATCCTCCTGAACTATTCCCAAAAAGGTTATGACACACCTCAACTTAAAGGGGTCTCTATTACTCCTCTGAACTAATTAAAAGTATAATTTTTACACCCTTAGTACCTATGTGGCACATACATGGCACGCACGTGTGCCTACGTGGGCACTTCAGTGTGTTGTTCCAGGTATGTGTCACGTAGGCACTAAGGGTGTCAAAATTACACTTTTAAATAGTTCAGGGATAATAGGACCCCTTTAAGTTGAGGTGTGTCATAATCTTTTTGGGTATAGTTCAAGGGGGTAATTGGGTATTATCCCTTTAAAAAATTATACTAAGTACGTGTATATATATACTCTAGACACTAATTGTGATGAAATTAAAGTCACTTTTCTTATTTTTTTTATTCCTTAATTAATACACCAATATGAAAAATCAGCTAAACATATACACTCAACTCAATAATTAAATAAATTCTTCATAAATTATTATAGTAATCAAATGAATGACAGTTATCTTCTTCCTAATAATATAACCGTCGAAATCAAATAAATTTAATGAATAATTGATATAAAATCCTCAAATAAATAGGTAAATAGAGCTATAAAAAAGCTGTAAAAGATGTCATTTTCTCTTTTGTACGTTTGGTAAGTCATATTTCTGCTTTATTAAAAACTTCAATTCATCTTACATGATTGTTATAATATTTTATTACTCATTACATATATGTTTTCATATAATCTTTATTGTTTTATCAAGTCTATGTAAATTTTCATGGGACACACATACAACACACGTATTCATGAACTAGTTTATCATAATTATGGATGGTTAATGTAAAAAATTTAAGGCATATTAAAATTTATTGAAATAAATATTTTCTTTCGTGGATGAAGGAAAAGTTGTACAACCATAAAGGAAAAGAAATTAAAAGCATTGATAATGAAATAAATTAAATATGACTATCTTTAATATTCTATAAATTTTAAGGTGTAATTTTTAATCTTTTAAAATTTTAAAAAAAGCCAAAAAATCACAAAAAATATAAGTGGGATTCTTGAGGGTTTGGGCCACAGGTGACAAAAGAGTTTTAAAATGAGGTGTAGGTGACACAAGTCTTAATTATTAGGTGGAGGTGACAATTACTTTATTTTGAATCAAGAAAATTGGGAAGTTTGAAAATAACCCACAAGTTTATAAATTTATACTTTGATCCAAATGTTAGTTAATATATAATGGAGAACGAAGGGAAAAAAGGCTTCTTTTTCTCTCTCCTCATCCGTTGTTATTTTCTCTCTCTCCGCGATATTTGTTATTCATTGTTGCTGTTGCTTTATTCATCATCTTCTGATTCATTATCATCATCTTATACTTCATTATCATCTTCATATTCTTCTTGTTGACCATTGTTGTTGTTGTTGTTGTTGTTGTTGTTACCCCAACTGCTGCTCTTTGACCAAATTCTTATCTCAAATTTTATTTCGTAAATCACTTTCAACTTTGAAATTTACTTGAGAGAGACTTTGGTAAGTCAGATTATGCTTTTTAGTTGAATTTGGGTAACTGCAAGTGTGTTATTTTTTCAATAATAGTTTACACACAAACATGAATGCAATACGAGAGTAATCTGTTTAAACAGATCCATTATCTGCGGCAACAGATAAATCTTCTGTTGTAACAGTAGACTCATGTTGGATGGATTCATGTTTAAGGGTTTTAGGTGCCTGTAATATGAATCGAATAGATGGGTATTCTGTTACACCAGATTAGTAATCTGTTTCAACAGATAAATAATCTGTTTCATTAGATTACTAATATGTTTCGAACAACAAAATTCAGATAAAGCTCCTGTCACACACAAAAACTAAACTAACAGATAACTCATTCTTGCTATTGATACTGGAGTCAAATTATTCCTTAATTGTAGACATGTCATTCGTTAAAAAATAGAAATAGACAGCACAAAAATTAAATAAGAAATAAAAAGTCGTGCATCAAACATAATTTTTTATAAAACAAACAAAAGAATACATAGATAACAGAAAAAAAAACCTTAATTATTATTATCATCATTATTAACATCATTATTATTTGTATGGCCAGCCGGCCAATCTTCAAAGAGCAGAAGCAGCACCCTCTGGAGCCTGCGGATCTCCCGCAACATCCTTACTCTGACGGCGGCCAACTCCCAATGGAAGTCATGAACCTCCTTCTGCAGTTCTCTTATGGCATCTCGTAAAATAGCGACATCCCACACAAGATCAGTCATATCTAAAAAAACGCATAAGTTGACAAACACACATTTAAACACAAAAGTAAAGAAAAGAAAGAATTCGAATGTATTGTAATACAGAGTATATTTACACAAAAATCAAGAAAAAAACTTACCAGAGACAGGAAAAAGCTATTAAGTCCTTGAAGAGAAAGTAGTTAAAGGTGTAACAAGAGCGAGGAATAAATAATATGTAGTAGAACGAAAGATTGAGTAAGGAGGGACCTATTTATAGAGGATTGAACTTGAATGAGTTAGGCAAAAAACCACAACTGTTCACCTCCATTTATTAATGACATTCTTAATTACTGTAAAAAGTTATGACTTAATTAAATTAAACAATATTATGATAAGTCATGACTTTTCAGCTTTATTATTATTAATAATTAGTTCTTTTCAGGAACCATTTTTTTACACTGTTTTGGACAACAGATAATATATCTGTTGCATAAGGTAAATCATCTGTTACAATAGATTTATCATGATTTGCAGCAAATAGATAACCTGTTGCATCAGATAATATATCTGTTGCAACATATAATATATATATATTTTTTTTAAAAATAAATTATCTTCATGACATCTAAATTTTCTGACTTTTTAATTATATAAATTAATAAAGCAGATTTAAAGGCCCAACTATTCACCTCCATTTATTAATGACACTAGAAAAATCGGCCGCACTCCGTGCGGCGATACAATTTTTATTATTTTCTTCAATCAATTTTATATTTTATTTAGATTTATTTATGTTGTGGTTGTCCTAACACTTCATGCTTCTATGTAGTAAGTAGTATATAGAAAAATAATAAAAATAGAAAAGACGAAACTCTTTAAACTCAACGATATCACAAACTTTGAAACAATTTTGAATTACAACACATTATGCTCAAATATGTAGGCAAATATTTTTTTCAGCTTTTTAAATATTTTCAAATGCTTCCCATAAACAGCTCCTTCAAAATTCTTGGTGCCACCAGTCTTCTGTAAACACACATCCAGTGGCTTTATTGCAGTATCGAAGTTAGGCTATACGAGAAACAAAACACGAATCATCAGAAACATTAAACCATACCGCCAATTCTTTTACTTGAGTTGTCACAAAATAAAAAAAAGGAAGTCTTTAACCTTATAAAAGTAGGCCACACAAACACAATATCTGGGAGAGTTATTGATGACCCGGTGCAATGTTACCTCCAAGAGGCCAACGTAAGTTTTCAAGTAAATTTCAGACCATATACAGGAAACGTCAACCTACAACCAGATCAACCAACTACAGAATAAATTAGGACAGTCATGTCTATGCAATAGTGGAAAGAGATATGTACTGATAGCAAAATAAAACCAACACAAGTTGATTTGTTATGTTTGGAATTCTAATTCTGGTTCTGAAAATCAAGTCATCCATAGAAATCCTGCAAAGTGACATTGAAGGAGGATAACAAAAGCATACAATGAAAAGATTACCCTTCAAAAATGAGTCTGAAACCTCCGTAACTTTGGGTACTTCTTACAATTTCTATTATTGAATTTACAGGAAAGTTATCATTAAGGTTGGAGGATGTTTTTGTGTGAAATCTAAAGCTCTCTCCCGTGTCAAATCCTCTTGAGGGAAATGAGCAAGCCTCAGGAACAGTTCTACAGCCCCCACCACTCGTAAAGTTTACAAGCAAACCACCAAAATCAACTAAATACTCTGACCAGCCAGGACTTCTCTGCAGATAAAATCCTCTGAAATAGAATCGAACATAGAGCAACCTTTATCACATAGGAAGCCATAGACAGGGAATACCAAACAATAGTTGTTCAGGGACTGTATATTTGCATATGTATAATTTTTTAGAGACTCACCAATAAATTGAATAAATTGTTATGCAATATAAAAACTCATGGTTGCAAGAAGTAAAAAGGGATCCTCCATGTTGCATCAGAAGAGTAATGAATTAAGATCTTTCTGTTTAGGAAATACCATGATCAAGTACAGAAGAAACCTGTAAACGACCACTAAATCAGATCTAGGAATTAAAGCAGCAGAAGAAATACCTGCAGAAAAAAAGATCAAATATTTACGGTCGTCACAATTCTCTAAATCAGAGAGGAAGATAAAATATTCTAAAATCAAAAACGTTTATCAAGACAGCTCTCTCTCTTTATATATATGATCTCAAGAAACATGTTGAAGTAATAAATAGCCTAAAACCTCGGTTATGATCTATAGATATGGACACTTATGTAAGTCAAAGATGACATAAATAATGAGTTGAACGCACTTCACACTTACTGCTTAGGGAACACCGTTGATTTCTCCATAGAAATACTAACCGTCTATACTACATTCAACTCAAATAGATCAGACTATGTAAACCTCTTCTAAAATTACAACAGAAATGTGTTCAACGCATGTGAGGGAAGATAGGTTCATTTCAACACAAGAATGGTTAAGAAAAGAACATAGAGTCCTATATGCTGAGGCAAGGTAAACTTTGGTTTTTTTAACCTCAACATTCATCGGTTCAAACCTAAGTTGCTCGGACTCCGGTGCGGGTGTTCGAATCCTTCATGATATAAATTTTAAGATTCGGGGTACAGAACTAGGTATGGATAAGGGTGTCGCTAAAAATAATTCAAATATCTACAAATGCAGCTATAAAACTATGCACTAAATTATGATGGATTATTTGGATGGAAGAAATGCAGGAATTTTGTAAGGGTTAATTTGAATCTGTAATTAGTAAGCACAAACACATCGGTTTACTATTCGTTTGATGTAAAATGAATATTTAAACGATATAGATATCAAAAGAGACTTCTTGAGTTCCTGGAACATTCAACAGCAAAGCAACTTCTGGTTTCCAACTTTATAATACAAATATATTTTGACCATAAAAAAATGCAAGCCTATTTTTGTTTTGATTTCAGTAAACATTGTATCCGTCTAGAACTATGACAGACGAAAACAAATTGGACAAAGAACACAATAATACCTGAAACGCAACTATATCGTCATCCTGGTTTAATAATGTCAATAGACCTGTAAGCCATGAAAACAATCATGATTGGTAATCAATGGGGATAGGGTACTATCCTTGTAAAGATCAGAAGCTTTACCATAGTCTGTATGAGCGCCACTAAGATTTATTTGATTCCAAGCAAAGAGATGTGTAACACAAGAAGCAAGAACATCACTAATTAGAAAAGACATGCACCAATAACAAAAAAGATATCAGAAAAAGAGAGAAAAAAAGTGACAACCAACATCACAACTTACCATCTAATATCATTCTGAGTCCTATCATGTCCATTTGAAATGGATCCAGCAGGGTAGCCAATTATTCACAAGACCCAAAATGGATCACCACCTATTTCACCCTCTATTTCATCTACTGATCCACCCAACGCCAGAGAAATTCCTATCATTATCTTTCGTGATAGATCTGTCAGCAATATAATATAAAAGTTCACCAACTTTTTTCAGCTCTAGTGTAGAAATATCATTTTAGTCACTGGAAAAATGTCAAAGGAGTACGTAATCTACAGAGCAAGGCACATGTGAAGCGGTCAATATACTCCTCCATTGCCTGCTTAAAACTTGGTGGATAACTTGGCCTTCATAAGAAAACAATGTACTTAGGCTAAACAAAATCCTAAGTAGTCATTTAGCAGTTGGTAGCATAAATCAATGGGATGTAATAACAAGGTTTCAAACGTACAAAGGGAAAAAAATGAGGGTAAGTGCAAAGACTGTGCATTATAAGTAACTTGTTAACCTACCATTTGTTGGATCCTTGCATAACAGCTCCAAGATCTCCATACATACCATGTTTAACTTCTCTATAGCACTGGAACCAATAAAAGAGATTCAGATGAAAATGCATCAAAAATGATTTAGTAACAGTAATAGCACAATTACTAACAATTGTTTGTTAAAGTAATCCTACAAAAGTTGTGTGAAAACACATGTGCAAATAGAAAGTGATCCCAAGAGGAGTTCACATCTATAGCATTGTAAGCTGTAGAAATGATGTACATACTTCAAGAAAGGACTTTAACAGCAAAAACAAAGTCTTCGCATTTGCTAGAAGAGCTTAAGCAATTTGTTACATAATTTGGTATGAAGTTCACAGTTGAGCCAGAAACCAAATTACTTGAAACCCGAACTCACCCTAAAAGGGAATGAGCCCCAATCCCAAGAGACAGTGTACATTGTTTAAAGCTTACTTATTTAAGGTACACACATACTCTTACATTTAGACATTTAAATGATCTGCATGTAGAAGATATGACCAAGATGAGGCGAACACTAGCAAATAACTCTACTCTTTTTGTCTTAACTACAAGCTACTTTGATGGGACAAATACCACAGGCATAGTCTTTCTTGCATTAATAGTTTGCCTTTGCAAATTATTTTCTCCATACAAGTTTGATGTTCCCTTTTTAATCTACCCCTTGAATCCAAAGATTACATATCTATATGTCTAGAATATCTTATAGCCATAGTAATTCAAAACATTCCATCTTTACAGAACAACATAAACTGGAGCACACACTCCCAAACCTCCAAATTGTTCATCAATAATAATGGAAAACTATATACTGCATAATGAGTGTAAATCATAATCCAACTGAGAAACTTTAGGCAATGGGACATTTCCTTTCTCTACTGTATAGCCCATAAGTAATTATTATAACATACGCCAATAGCTTCAAGTATATCAGGTATCTCTTTGGTTATATTCTCTCCAATTTTTTGATATCCCCTGCATTCAAGATATGTAAGCAACCATTAGTTAAGATAATGCATCGAAATAGAAAAAAATTAAAGATAACATCAGGAGTAACCTGTATCCAGTTTCTGCAGAAAGTTTGATCTTGTTTTTCTCTGCAAGAGGCTGATGAAAATATTCCCGTGTAATGTTTTTAATCTCGTTCATGAGGTAAACATCGATGCCATGGCCCTTCTGCACAATTGCAAAATAGATATCAGTAGAGATCAGATGAGAGTAATCCCATAACAATCAAATGATTTGTACGAAAAAATCCAAACATAAAAATCAGTAAAAACTTAGCTTCTTTCACAGAGACAGCACACTAATTTCTCAAAATTTATAAATTAGATAGATACAAAAATTAAGATGCAATCCAGATCACCACAACAACAACATACACAATGTATTCGTACAAAATGGAGTCTGGGGAGGGTGAAGTGTATGCAGTCCATACCACTACACCATCAAGACCACCAATTTTGGTTTTCTTTTTTCTTAAAATTATTGTTGGATCAACTCACACACTTCCCTCATCCTACCCACCTTCACATACCCATTATCATCGCCTTCCAATGCGGAATATTTCCCTTACTAACTTCATCAAACACTTGCCGTGCACTTATAAAATCACCAATACCCAAATACAAACTCAACATCGCATTATGAGACATGATATTTTTCTCAGGCATTGCTTCAAACACATCAACAACATCACAAAACCTCCCATTTTTCGCATACCCAGATAACATCGAAGTCTAAGTCCTAATATTGAAATTTATCTAGGATTGAAATTAAAATTGGAATATCAATTTCACGTTTTGACACCATTTAAATCAAATCAGGTTAGAGATAGCAAAATATTATCATCTACTACTTGAGAATTTAATCAAACAACATAGGAAAGCAAAGCAATGAAAAAATATACCCTAATAACTGAAGATCTATCTTACAAAGAAAAAGAGGTGCAACTTGAGATATATGAAAAATCCTAATCACCAAAGATATCCCCTTCAGAAGTTTTATTTCTGAAAAAGGTATGTAACACTTCAGAAGTTATTTCTCAAAGAATATATAACGTTTTAGAAGATGATTAGGTCATAACTGCACAGATTAAAGTGAGGAACCCAAAAATCTGAGAAAAAAAGAAAAATATGAATCCTGCATTGCCAGGATGCCACATCAGACTCCTCTATATTCAGCTTTATATATATATATATATATATATATATATATATATATATAGATTCTTGATTACTGTAAAAATTTATGACTTAATTAAATTAATTAATATTATGATAAGTCATGACTTTTGAGCTTTATTATTATTAATAATTAGTTTTTTCCAAGAACCATTTTTTTACACCGAGTTGGACAACAGATAATATATTTGTTGCATCAGATAACTTATCTGTTACAACATATATATCATCCATTGCAACAAATAGATAACCTGTCTATTGCAATATATAATATATATATATATATATTTTAAAAAATATATTATCTTTATGACATCCAAATTTTTTAACTTTTTAATTATATAAATTAAAAAAGCAGATCTAAAGGCACAACTGTTCACCTCCATTTATTAATGGCATTCTTGATTACTATAAAAATTTATGACTTAATTAAATTAATTAATATTATGATAAGTCATGACTTTTCAGGTTATTATTATTAATAATTAGTTCTTTCCAAGAACCATTTTTTTACACTGAGTTGGACAACAGATAATATATCTGTTGCATCAGATAACTTATCTGTTACAGCAGATATATCATTCGTTGTAACAAATAGATAACCTGTCTGTTGTAATATATAATATATATATTTTTTTAAAAAAATATATTATCTTCATGACATTCAAATTTTATAACTTTTTAATTATATAAATTAATAAAGCAGATCTAAAGGCACAACTGTTCACCTTAATTTATTAATGGCATTCTTGATTACTGTAAAAAGTTATGACTTAATAAATTAATTAATATTATGATAAGTCATGACTTTTTAGCTTTATTATTATTAATAATTAGTTCTTTCTAGGAACTATTTTTTTTCATTGAGTTGGACAACAGATAATATATCTGTTGCATCAGATAAATCATTTGTTACAACAGATATGTCATGATTTGTAACAAATAGATAACCTATTGCATAAGATAATATATCTGTTGGAACTTATAATATATATATTTAAAAAAATATATATTATCTTCATGACATCCAAGTTTTCTGACTTTTTAATTATATAAATTAATAAAGCAGAGTTAAAGTCACAACTGTTCACCTCCATTTATTAATTACATTCTTGATTACTGTAAAAAGTTATGACTTAATTAAATTAATCAATATTATGATAAGTCATGACTTTTAAGCTTTATTATTTTTAATAATTAGTTATTTACAGGAACCATTTTTTTACATTGAGTTGGACAATAGATAATATATATGTTGTATCAGATAAATCATTTGTTACAACAGATATATCATGATTTGCAACAAATAGATAACCTTTTGCATAAAATAATATATCTGTTGCAACATATAATATATATATATATATATATATATATATATATATATATATATATATATATATATTAAAAAATATATTATCTTTATGACATACAAATTTTCTGACTTTTTAATTATATAAATTAATAAAGCAGATTTAAAGGCACAACTGTTCACCTCCATTATTAATGACATTCTTGATTACTGTAAAAAGTTATGACTTAATTAAATTAATCAATATTATAATAAGTCATGACTTTTTAGCTTTATTATTATTAATAATTAGTTCTTTTCAGGAACCGTTTTTTTATACTGAGTTGGACAACAGATAATATATCTGTTGCATCAGATAAATCATCTGTTACAACAGATATATCATGATTTGCAACAAATAGATAACCTATTGCATAAAATAATATATCT
>NC_061114.1:131484582-131536021 GCF_002878395.1 Capsicum annuum | reverse complement strand
ATATATATATTTAAAAAAATATATTATCTTCATGACATCCAAATTTTCTGACTTTTTAATTATATAAACTAATAAAGCAAATTTAAAGGCACAACTATTTATCTCCATTTATTAATGACATTTTTGATTATTGTAAAAAATTATGACTTAATTAAAATAATCAATATTGTGATAAGTTTCGACTTTTCAGCTTTATTATTATTAATAATTAGTTCTTTTCAGGAACCGTTTTTTTACACTATTTTGGACAATAGATAATATATCTGTTGCATAAGGTAAATCATCTGTTACAACAGTTATATCATACGCTGCATCAAATAGATAACCTATTGCATCAAATAATATTAATGTTGTAACATATAATACATATATTTTTTTAAAAAAATAAATTATCTTCATGACATCCAAAATTTATGACTTTTTAGTTATATAAATTAATAAAGCAAATTTAAAGGAACAACTGTTTACCGCCATTTATTAATGACATTCTTGATTACTGTAAAAAGTTATGACTTAATTAAATTAAGCAAAAGTCATGACTTTTCAGCTTGAAGCTTAGATTTATAATTATTAAAATAATTAGTTCTTTCCAGCAACCGTTTATTTTTTACACCAAGTTGCACAAAATATAATATATCTGTTTCATCAGATAAATCATCTATTACAATAGATATATTATCCGTTGCAACAAATAGTAAACCTGTTGCATTAGATAATATATCTGTTGCAATATATAATATATATATCTTTTTTTAAAAAATAAATTATCTTCATGACATCCAAATTTTTTGACTTTTTAATTATATAAATTAATAAATAATATTTAAAAACAAGAATATTTCTGGTAAGTTTTTTACGGTTTAAATTGTGTTTATCATTTATTTCCTTACTCTTTTCTGTGAAAAGAAATGACTTAATTAAATCAAGTTGGTGGTGACTTAATCTTTCTATTTCTTTAATAACCATTTTTATTAATTGAGTTATGGCAACAGATTGTATATATGTTGTATCAGATAACGCATCTGTTTCAACAGGTATACCATCTGTTGCTATAAATCAACCATCTGTTTAAGGAGCTTTTTTGATTTCTTCTAACTAATTCATAAGTCGCAACAGATGAAGAATTTGATGCATCAAAAACATTTTTTATTTTTATTTATTTGTTGAATGTGTTTAGACAAAAGTCACAGTCACGACTATTCATTAACTTTTTCCTTAAAAATCATATCATCATATATATATATCTTAATTAAATTAATCCAATGTTGTGACATTTTTAAATTAAATAATATTTCTTTTATGATTATAATATCATTTAGTTTCTTATTATTTATTAATGAACTATTTTTAGGAGAATTTCTCATTATGATCGTATCCCTAACTCTAACCGCCGACATGTTTTGAATAGGGAATAAATAGAATGATAATTAGATATTGAACAAGAATTAAAAATTAAAAATCGACCAAACCAAACCAAACATATACATGGATTTTTTTGAATCCCTTATAGGTAGATCGAATATAAAAAAGGGAAATACATACGCTAAAAGAAAGAAAAAACATAACCTAATTATTATTATTATTATTATTATTACTACTACTATTATTATTGTCAACCTGACAATTTTCATCCGGCAGCAGTAGGGCCCTCCTTAGCCTTGCTCGGAAGTCAGCCAAATCCCTCTGGAGTTCATCAAACTGCCTTTGAAGTTCCTGCAAGGACTCGATATGAACCTTCTTCTATGAATCTGGATCTGACATATTAGTATTGCAAGTATAGTAGAATGAATGAGAATGAGTGAGGAGGCCGGAGGGACCTATTTATAAAATGATTGAGAATTGGAAGGGACTGGACTTAGTCAAATAAAAAGCCACGACTGTTCATATCCCTTAAAAGGAAAAATTATACAAATCCCATAGTTAAGACACCATATTACACAATATCCCTTAATGTTTTAAAAAATTACACAAAATCTCGAATTCATATTTACTAGTGATACATATTCTATATGTATCACTAATGTATACATATGTATATACTAGTGATACATATACATATGTATCACTAGTCCATATATGTATCACAATTCAAAATTTTGGGATAAGATGTAATTAGCAAACTATCCGGGATTTAATTTAATATTGCTGAAACTATCCGGGATTTATGTGTTGTGTGTGTTAGTGTTACTTAAATAATACTGGCGACTTTATTAATAAGTAAATCATAAAAAAAATGGATCTAAATACAACATTTTATCTTTTTGTTGTAATTTTGAAAGAGAAAGATTGGTTATCTATTGCAAAATATATTCCACCTATCAGATAACTTACAACAGATGGACAATCTGTTACAACAGATGGATATATTAGTTTGATTTTCCATCAGCTGTGGAGTCTGTTGCAACTTGCTAGTCATCTGTTTATTCAATTTCATCAAGAGCAATCAATTTTTCTAAACACTTCTTGGCCAAATTCAATTTTTGCTCTTGGATTGGTTCTCTTTTTTTCTTTGCATCCTTCAACCAAACTAAATTCTTGCTATTGGGTTGAGGGCAAAAATTGAATTTGGAGGTCAGCTTGAAGGATGCAAAGAAAAAAAGAGAAGCAATCCAAGAGCAAAAATTGAGTTTGGCCAAGAAGTGTTTAGAAAAATCTATTGCTCTCGATGAAATTGAATAAACAGATGACTAGCAAGTTCCAACAGACTCCACAACTAATGGAAAAGCAAATTGACATATCCATCTTTTGTAACAGATTGTCCATATATTATAAGTTATCTGACAGGTGGAATATATTTTGCAACAGATTACCAATCTGTCTCTTTCAAAAATATAACAAAAAGATAAAATGCTGTATTTAGATCCATTTTTTTTAATTTAACTATTAATAAAGTCACTAGTTTTATTTAAGTAATACTAATACTCACAACACATAAATCTCGATAGTTTGCGTCAGATGTGGAGTCTGTTGCGTCAGTTATGGAGTCTGATGCAACATATATGGAGTCTATTGGAATACATAGCAGTCTTGCTGGTGGTTTGATTTGTTTTATCAGTTGCTCCGTCTGATGCAACATCAACAACGGTATAAACTACAAACAACAAATAAAAAATATCGACAACAAAGAAAACAACAATATTTATTCCAACAACATCATCAACAACAAAGAAGCATACATCCTATTTTCCAACACTATCAACAACAAGGGACAGACCCACATGGAGTCCTCCGAGTGCGCAAGCACAGACTGAACTCGTATTGAACTTTATATATGTATGTGGAAATAAAGAAAACAACGTATATAATCTAATCAGTGAGCACCCATAGTAAGAGTTGTTTGGTTAGCCTAGTTGTTGTTTATGGGGGCTTAAGGCTATTTATTTCCTTTAGTCTTGAGTTCAATTCCCACTCAGCATATATTTTTTTAATTTTGGTAACCAACTCTTCTCTTCTTATTCACTTTAAACTTTTTATTTTTTTCTCTCTTACTCCTTGTGTTGATTGTTCGCACTCCACTATTTTTAAGCTAAGAAGCACCCACCGTCTAAACCACACCACACCACAAGTTCCAATAATGCCAACCCCACCAACAATACCACACCACAAGTTCCAATAATGCCAACCCCATCAACAATAGTAATAACAGCATCAACAACAAAAAAACAAATAAAATACATAAAAAAAATAATACTGCCAACAAGGCTTTTAAACTTCTCCCAACAGATGACTTTTTTCGTATCTTATAATAAAAATTCTTGGTATGTTTATTCAACAGTTAAAAGTTTCTTCAAATTTTTTAAATAAATATGATATGGGAAAATGGTAATTAAATAATTAAAAAGATATAAATAAAGTTGCAAGAAGAAGACGTGAATGAAAGAGCAATAGTGAATCATATCACACCTTAATATCAAAAGAGGGTCAAAACAGCAATTTCAGCCGAGGAATCTAAGATATGAATATCGATCAGTTTAGATCTGAACTAAAATTTTTGAGAAAGAGGAGAGAGAAAAAAGGTTGTGATAGCCCTAAAGAGGATAGAAAGAAAAAAGATGAGAGATTTAGGGATGAAAGAAAGGTGGGGAGAGATAAAATAATACTAATTTCTAGATGTACTACCCTTAATATTAAATGACTAAACAAAGTGTATTTATTCAAATTTATATTTTCAAAGCATAATTAATAAGGCTAATTTGGTAGTAAAATAAACCCCTAATTAATATTTTTTTGATGAGAGTGCCAAGTCAATATGAAACGAAAGAAGTATTATGGGTTTCAATATTCATTAATTAATATTCACTAATAATTTCAGGGGCATGAGGAAGAAAATGGGTGACATTAAAAAGACAGGACAAGACTACTCAATAAGATTTTTGAGTTATCAAAAAAATATTTTTTACCACCTTTAGTAGTACTACTACTTTATCTACTCGGACAGTAGCTTGCTTTAAAATTAAAAGAAAACAAAAAGATTTTCAAATAGATATGTCATCTGTTGTAACAAATTTAGATATCTGTTTGAGAAATATCAACAACTCAGTTATTTGTGACAACAGATAGAAATGTCATTTGATAACTAAATCAAAAATATCATCTGTTACAACAGATATCAATATCTGTTTCAAAATTTCCAACACCTCAGTCATCCGTCATAACAGATGCAAATTCCTATTTGATAACTAAATAAGAAATGTCATCTGTTGCAATAGATATTGTTATCTGTTTAAAATTCTCCAATAGCTCAGTTATTTATTGTAACAGATTTCATTGCAATTGATTTAGGCTGAACTAGGGATGAAAGAATAAGCTCCTCATTAACTTAATGTTAAGATTAATAATAGTACCTACATCGATCTAGGTGGAACAAAAGATGAATGAATAAGCTCACAGGGTCAACTACAAATCCAATTGAGTCATTGCATTTGCATGGTGTTAGTATTGCATTCATCCTGACATGAGTCATCGATTGATTGAGTTAAAATGTGTTCTCATTAACTTAATGTTAAGATTAATAATAGTACCTACATTGATCTAGGTGGAATTGGGGATGGATGAATGAGCACAAAGGGTCAACTACAACTTTAATTGAGTTTTTTGGCAATTGCATGATGAGACGGTACTGGATTCCTCCCGACAAGAGTCATCGATCTATCACTCTCAGATGAACCAATTCTTACTACCTCGTATGTTTAACTAATACCTTAATTGAATAATCTGGGACAAGGAGTGAGTTCTCATAGGGTCAACTACAACTTTAATTGAGTCTTTTGGTAAATACATGATGAGACAGGACTGCGTTCCTCCTGAAAAGAGTCGTCGATCGATCACTCTGAGCCGAACCAATTCTTACTACCTCATATGTTCAACTATTACCTTAATTGATTAATCTAGGACTAGGGGTGAGTTCTCATAATGTCAACTACAATAGATAACAATGCCTATTTGATAATTTACAATAGATGGGTAATCTGTCACAACAGATGACTTAATCTATTTGATAGTTTACAACAGATGGATAATATGTTGTAACAAATTATATAATCTATTTGATTTGATCTAACAGAAGAGACATCTGTTGCAACAGGTTGAACATTTGTTTATATATAATTCAATTGAGTTCATATGTTAGACTAATACCTTAATTGAATGTGAGTTATCATAGGGTCAACTACAACTTTAATTTAGTCGTTTGGAAATTGCATGATAAGACGGTACTGCATTCCTCCCGACCAAAGTTGGCGATCTATCACTCTAAGCCGAACTGATTCTTACTACCTTATATGTTAGACTAATACCTTAATTGATTAATATAGGACTAGGGTACTAATACCTTAATTGAATAGTTTGGGACTAGGGGTGAGTTCTCATAGGGTCAACTACAACTTTAATTGAGTCTTTTGGTAATTACATAATGAGACGGTACTGCATTTCTCCCGACAGATTTATCGATCGATCACTCTGAGCTGAACCGATTCTTACTACCTCATATGTTAGACTAATACCTTAATTGATTAATCTAGGACTAGGGTACTAATACCTTAATTGAATATTCTGGGACAAGGGGTGAGTTCTTATTGGGTCAACTACAACTTCAATTGAGTCTTTTGGCAATTGCATAATAAGATGGTACTGCGTTCCTCCCGACAGAGTCGTCGATCGATCATTCTAAGCCGAATCGATTCTTACTACCTCATATGTTAGACTAATACCTTAATTGATTAATCTAATACTAGGGTACTAATACCTTAATTGAATAATCTAGGACTAGGGGTGAGTTCTCATAGGGTAAACTATCGATTAATCTAGGACTAGGGGTGAGTTCTCATAGGGTCAGTCACAATAGATGGCAGCGCCTATTTGATAATTTAAAACATATGGGTAAAATATTGCGACATATGATAATTCATTTGATAATCTACAACAGATGGGTAATCTGTAGCAACAGATGACTTAATCTGTTTGATAATTTAATCAGATTCGTAACCTATTGTTACCTAATCTGATTGATAATTTATAACAGATAAGAAATCTGATGCAATATGTTGAACATTTGGTTTTTACAATTTCAATTGAGTTCATATGTTAGACTAATAGTACCAAAATTGATTAATCTTGGACCAGGGGTGAGTTTTCTCAGGGTCACCTCCTAGAGTACTCGGTCAACTACAACTTCAATCATTTTTATACAATTTCAATTGAATTACCTTTTTGGAAATTGCATGATGAGAGGGTTAAAAATTATGCATATAATTTATGATTTTAAAAGTAATTAAGATCATTTCAAACCATATTAACATTTTCAAAACTACTTGTCATTCTTTTGAAAAATACAAATCAATCCATACAAAATGTTTCATCATTTTCAAATCTTGAGGTCTGGCTCTTTCACTCTCATTCTCACTCAACAATACAGTACATACAATAACTACTCAACAAATTTGCTTAACCCTCCACAACAAATCACTTTTCTTCTTATTTTCGACCACATAGGTGTTATTTTCGACTTCATTCTTGCTTGTATCAGTTGTTTTCTTTGTCTTCATAGGAAACAAAGTTCGAGAAGAGCTCTATATTTATTTTTTTCTAAAAAATAAGGGCTTTTAAGTTAATGATGAAAAACAAAACTTTTAGTTGTATTATCTTCGAAATGGGTTTACAATTTTGAGTTTTGATGGTAAAATCGTAGGAAGAACTCGAGAAATCCTTAGTTTCCATCGCAGTGTTCCATTGACTGTGTGGTATAGTTGGATGGTGTTGGTGGTGGTGGTGGTGGTGTTTGTGGTCATCGTGGTGGCATCGGTGGTGGTGTCGGTATTCGTGGTATTTGTTTGTTTGTTAGCATTGGTTGGTGGTGTTTGTGGTGGTGGCGGTTGGTGTGTCGGTATTCATGGTGTTTGTAATATATTTTTTAAAATCTATGCATACATCAACTGTAATGTAATTTTTGTTTTTCTTTGTCTATAGGTAAAACATGTCTCCCAAAAGAAAAGAAAGTAAAAGCAGATCAACGTCTGACCACTAAAAAAAAGGCTACAGTATAGAGGGATTCGGAGGAGCTTCCTAAACAATCTCAGTCAGGGAAAAGTGAAGCTGAGGAGAGATGTAAAAACAACATTGAGGGAGGTAGACAAGGGTCCCTAGATGGTGATGATGAAAATAAAAGTGAGAAAGAGGAGGACTGGAGAGTCAGAAAGATAAAGAGGATGATCATCAACATGATGATAATGGATCACCGACGGGGCATAAGTTAATATCGACATCCCAGCATGATCCTGTCAAAACTTTTAGTATTGACAGGTTTCAAGTTGCGATGCCGATAAATGACCCAGAAGGAAAACAACTAATTGGTCAAATTGTACTTAAATATCAGATGGGGAAAATTTTTAAACATTTTACGAAAATTATGAAGAACGAAAACATAGGCAGACTTTTTAAGAAGAGCTGCTTTGGATACTTTCTTGAGCTGCCTAAGGACCCCTCTGCCCGTATTCGTTTCCCTATTACGATGGTATATGGTCTTCTCAAGCGCAGGATCAAGTATGCGGGAGATGATAAAGATCTAGAGGAGGGGGCAAAAAGAAGATGGATGAAATATGGATTAACTATTGTGGCATGCCTATTTGTTTTGGCTTACAAAAGTTTGCCATAGTGACGGGCCTGAGATGCCATCGTCCAGAAGGACCACCACCCCGCAAAAGATCCAAGGCAAGAAAATGCAAGGGAAAATAGATGGGTTATTAGATTTGCTCGACATATCTACAAAGAATCAGATTTGTTGACAGATCTCGAGGATAAAACCATACCAGAGCAGTACAGGGAGTAATTGTGCTTAGTTTAGTTTGGTTTGCCCATTCGGTTATATTGGCAAGAGACGTCAACAAGGTCATAGAAGATGATTTATTGGTGTGTGCTGAGGATTTTGATAAATTCAATAATTATCCCTGGGGATATGATAGCTTCTACTTGATTGTCCAATATATACTGACAAAGCTATCCTCAGGGACGACCACATTATACGGATTTCCTTGGGCTTTTATGATAAAATTAATCACTAATTTTACTCATCCATTAATTTATATTGAATATAGTTATTATGATTTTTTTTTGCTTGCTTCCTATTTATATTTTTTAGGCTTAGGAATTTGAAGCCATTCCTCCCCTCCAAAAGCAGTTAATGGATTACACAGATGAGGTTTCTCATCCAAGGATGTTTAGGTGGTTGGCTGCAAAGAGCAACACCAATATTAAGGAGGCTGATCTCTTTAACCCTTCGAATGATGCAGTACGTCTTCTTCAAGTAAAATAATTCTACTCAAAGACAAGAAAGATATTGAACAGATGTTATATCTGGTGCAACAGATGTTATATCTGATGTACCAGATGGGACATCGGTTGTGATGGGGTATATCTTACATCAAATTATCCATCTATTGCTTTGGTTCTCTGAACCTAACTCCTAAAAAATTAACCATCTACTGCAAGTTATGCAACAGATGTTTAATATGATAATATATCATTCATCTATTACGATGTACAAATCATCTGTTGCATAACGGTTACCCATCTTATACAGCTATTACAACAGATGATTGATATTTTGCATCAGATTATCCATGTGTTGCTCTGTTTCTTTAAACTAGAATCAAATAGATTTTAACCATATACTGCAAACTATGTAACAGATGGGTCTTTTTTTTAAAATGCAGCCCAACTATGAAAATTATTATATTATATGATTTAAATGCATCTATCTTTTTTTATATAGGTTGTGCATCCATGGATCGTGCCTACCGAGGAGGAGTCGGTGATGACTTCTTATATTACTCTAGGTCATGTTGATACTATTGCAGACCCAATGGTGGAGTTAATAAAGAAGGAATTGGCTGGAGCAACAACCATCAGAAGAACAGTTAGGCAAGGTCAGCCTAATGTTGAGGCTCTTCATGACCAAACTTTTACTAAGGCAAATTCGGGTGCTTCTTCTGGTGGAGTTGTTGGTGTTGGTGGCAGGCATGCTGATGCTGCTACCACTCGTGATTATGAGTATGTTGATTCTCAAGAAAGAATAAATATGTTTGAAAACACCCCTTTTCACCCTTACACAGGTCCCTCTCACCTCTCTTCACTATCGTGTTCTCGTTGCGAATGCGATGAGTACAAGGACAGACAGGATAAAATCTTTGAAAAAGTAGAGGCTATCTCTAAAGCTATCGAGAAATTCAAATCCAAGAGTTGTGTCATACCATCCAAGAAGGTGAGGGAGCCACACACTCCTACAATGTTGGTTAGGAGAAAGAAAAGAGCAATTAGAGATGTACTCTCTGCTCAGAAATCAAAAGAAATTATAATTCCTCCATCTCCAAAAGCTATTGAAGTTTAGGGGTCAGTCAATAAGGTGGACATATATGCGAAACTTGGTGCTGAAGAGAAGAGGGATCTGCGACGGGCCAAGAATACCAAGCCAGGTGCATCAGATTACCCAAGGCCTCCTCCCCCCCCCCCCCCCCCCCCCCCCCCCGCCAAGACTTCTAGACTATGACTGATATGCATATGCCGTACAAGGAAAAGGAAAGTTTAGTTTTCCTAACCTAGCCCTTCTAATCTACCCTATGAAGAAGAAGCTACGCAATAAATTTCACATCTGTTGCAACAGCTGGGTATACTGGTGCAGCTGGTTGTGGTTCTGTTATAACTTATTATCCATCTATTGCATAAGTTGCGTTGGATTATTGATTCAGAGAACCCTATGCAATAGATGGACCATCCTTTGCATATTTACAATTACTAACCTATTTAAAAACTGACTTCTTATCTCATAGCATGTTGACATAAATCTCTGCCTCATGAGGAAAAGACAATTAACGTACCGGGAAGCTTATGACGCTGTCGATAGGATAATGGACCTCAACTTCTGCAAGAAGCTCAAGGATAGGTACGATCAACTCAATGGAGAGGAGTCATACCTTGGCGTGGGACTTGATTTTCTATTTCCTACGTTGGTCTTGGATGAAGAAGAAATGTTAAGATATGTTAGAGGGAATAGGCCAAATCCACACGGCAAGAGCTGGACCGAGGCAAAAAGCATTCTTCTAGTTATTAGTGTGAATAGCATGCATTATCGGGATATTGAGATACTACTCGAGGAGGGAAAGATCAATGTTTATGACTCCAACGTACCTCTCATTGATGATTTTGATCTTTTTCTCTTCGTGGAACCAATGATGGTGTTGTTGCCTATCTTATTGAGAGAGAGTAAACTGATGAATCATTTGTCAAAGAAAGTGTTGATGAAGAAATCATGAGATTTTGAAGGTCGAAATAGGGGAATGATCCTTCTAAAATATGATGCCGCTAAAGCGAGCGGCTCGCACGCTCTTGCACACATCGAATGTTTCCTGACCGGCACAGAAATGTCTGAGCCAATGAATTTTTTGTGTGACACCGCTGTGGCAAACCTGCAAGAGGTTTGGGCTTATGGGTTAGTAACTGGACGCTTGAAGCCTGTGTATATAGAAGATCCTGTGAAATAGAAATTTTTAATTTCAAGTCACCCTTCACTTTATTACATGTACATGTAGTGGCAATAATTTTTTTCTGATGATATTTGAGTTTTTTATAATGCAATAGATTAGATTGTCAATCTGTTGTAAAATATCTTTAATCCGTTCTGGCAGATAGTTTATCTATTACAATAGGTTGGTCATCTGTTGCATTACGTCGATGTTATTTCTATGTATAATCTAATAATCTATGTCTAATCTGTTGCAATAGTGGGAAGACCTATTTGATAATTTCCAACAGATGACCTAAATTTTACAACATATACCTAAATCTTTTTGATATTTTCCAATAGTTATACTTGAATATCCATGTGCCCGTCGACAACAAACCAATAGAAAATAACACACCACCATTAAAATTTCAGCAATTAAGCTTCAATATCCATGTGCCCAACAGCACTAAACCAGTATCAATAACGGCAACAATGTAGTAGCTTCTTGCTCAATTTTGTTTCTCTTCAGAATCCTTGACTTTGTTCAACAAACCCCAGATTACACGATTTGCTTGTGAAGGGTTTCATTCTTCATACCAATCAAAGTAATCGCATCCACCCAATTTCTATAAAAAGAGAACACAATTACAAAATAATTACAAGTCAATAATTAATCAACTAATTAAATAAAAAAATTATTAACTTTGAAATCTTACAAGTAAAAAACCTACGACCCAAATTTTGTTGAGTCCAAGAAGTCTTTAACAGAGCTTCATGACCGCACTTACAATATCGAAAATATTTATCACAAAAAATAGTGGAAGATGCACTCGACATTGTCAAGGTCAGTTGGAAAAAATGAAACTAATAATTTGAAGAATTTGGATAGATAAAAGAAGATGACGATGAAGAAGAAAATTTGAAAATTTAGGGTTAAATTTTAGGAGGAAGATGAATATATAAGACAATGGGGGAAAAAATGACCGTTGGGGGCCAAGTGACGACAATTCAGCAAAATGTACCAGACTGACACTGACACATTTGATGCCTATTTTATTTTACATGTTTAAAATGAACATGTCTACTTGATGCCTATTTTATTTTAGGTGTTTGAACTGAACACCGTCGATGGGTTGCGCCTTTTTTATTTTAATTCAATTGACTTTAACCTTTTTACATGTAGTGGTAATTTTTTACTTCTAATGAAAGTTGAATTTTTATAATGCAACAGATTCTCTGTCCGTTGTAATAGTTATCCTACCTGTTCTGACATATAGTTTATCTGTTGTAATAGGTTGGTCATCTGTTGTATTATCTCGATGTTTTTATCTAAAGTCCATCTGTTGCAACAGTGGGAAGACCTGTTTGATAAATTCTAATAGATAACCTACCTGTTACAGCATATGTATAAATCTGTTCAATTATTCCAGTAGATGTGTCGTCTGTTGCAACAGATAAAGTCCATCTTTTGCAACATATATCTAAATCTGTTCTTTTTTCTCCAATAAATGTGTCATCTGTTGCATTATCTCGATGTTTTTATCTAAAGTTCATCTGTTGCAACAGTGGAAAGACCTGTTTGATAAATTCCAACAGATTACCTACCTGTTGCAACATATGTCTAAATCTATTTAATTTTTCTAATAGATGTGTCGCCTGTTGCAACAGATACATTATCTATTGCAATATTTGAATCTAGTATTTCTTTTCAATTAATAAGTTCAAATCTAAGGAATAAATAAAATTCGTAGACAAAATAAAATAAATCAAAGCCTTCATAATTAGCTAAAATAAGTCAACGAATAAATAAAATGTAAAAATTGTTATGGGTACAGATCTCAACAAATACATCAACAACAATTGCCAAGGATTGCTTTGATAGGTTCAAACTATAAAGATCTACTCAATATGGACAAGTTGTTCTTCATCCGGTGCTATGAAATTCGGCTTTGCTCGTCATGGATCTTTATTATCGCTTGCGTACGGTTTCTGTGCTTTCTATTCTCTGTATTTCCATAAAAAGAGTAGCATATTGTTAATGTTGTTCATCAGTAGCTTCTTCTACATCCACCTGGAAAGCCAGAATTAGTCAATGCTAATCATGGAGATACAATAAAATGAAAAAGGATAATTCATCTCTTTTAGCAAATTAAACAGGTCTTCCTCCCATTTTAAATTGTCCCAAACATATTATATTTCTGTTGCAACAGTGAATCAACTGTTGGGATAAATTTCTACACGAGGAAGACCCTGTGTGATAATTTCCAACAGATGAACCATCTGTTGCAACATATGAATCATCTGTTGCAGCAGATAGGTCATTTGTTGGTACAAATAAAAGTGGTACGAAGAGTTGTTTGATTTGCTAAAATAGACGAGACATATGTTGCACCAGATAAAGTATTTGGTGCCACAGGTTAGTCAACTATTGCAACAGATATACATATCTATTTGATAATTTTCAGCAGATGCGTCATCTGTTGAAACAGATATGTGTCTGTTTGTTTTGTCATTTGGAAGACATATAATATATTCACCTTCTTCAGCTCGTGCTGCTCTCCTTTGGACATTGTACATTTCTCAGTGCAACACACAGACAAAGGATTTGCAATTTTGCTTTTTTGGATGCCTGATAATGCCCTAGAAATCACTCTCCTTCTCCTCTTAGACCTAATCTCTAATGGAGCAGATGAAAATAAAATCCTCTTTGATGGAATGAGACCCCTCTTAGATGCCAATTCCTTTGCAGAAGTAGTTAATGCATTAATCACTACATCATATTTCGCCCCGCAGTCTTGACATTTGCATGCAGAACATTTGCTGGGAGAGGCAAAGTTTGTATAACTAGTATGATCGTACTCATAATGATTTGCTTTAAATACTATAAGAGGAGCATTATTAGCACCAACATCAGCACCACTACCACCACCAACAACTCCATCAGCAATAACAAGCCCACCCTCCAAAATTATTTTTCTTGTAATGGTTGTTGCTCCAAACAATTCTATTTTTATTCTGTCGATGAACTTAGGGTCCGTTAAAATTTGCACAGACCGTAAAGTAAGAAAAAATGACATCTTCAACTCTTGATTGGTCGAAACTAGAGATAGATGCACATTCTAACATAAATATTTACATATATTAGAATGATGATTAGATCATTCAAAAAAAATTAATTAAAAGAAAAAATTAATTATAATTATACTTACTGCATCTTTCGAGGGGTTGAAGAGATTAAGAAATTTTGCATTTTTATCTGTTTTGGCCGACAACCATCTCAAGATTCTTGGAAAGGAAACTCCTTCCTTGTAGTTCACTTGTTGTCTCAAATAAGGAATGACTTCAAATTCCCAAGCCTATAAAATAACGCCAATAAATCAAAACCATTATTGAGCGAAAAAAAATGAATGATATCATAATAGAAGAAAAAAAACATTTACCATGAAAGCCCATGGGAAGCCATATAAGTTGAATGTCTTTGGCGCTAACGGAGTCAACAAATATTTGACAGTTATTTTGAAGCTTTCATACCCCCATGGATAGCTGTTAAATGCCTCAAGATCCTCGGAGAGCTTTATTAAACCGAGGCTTATGTTGTTGTTAACGTCTCTCGCCTAAAGAATATTATGTACAAACCAAACCAAGCACAATGACTGCTTGTGCTTCTTTGAAAGTCCTTTACCTTTCAACGCTTCTATTAATTTTTTATTTTTAAAGCTTGGACCAACAATGGACTCCAGGTCATCATGATCACACGACTTGCCTTTGCTTTTTTTGGGTGTGTAGGGTGCTTTTTTTGGGTTAGAATAGGTATAACTTGAGAAGGAGGATAAGATTTTAGTCCAATAACTATGGCAAACTCCTTCCAACCAAAACAAACAGGTATGCCACAGTAATTTATCCACACCTCATCCATCTTATCTTTGTTTTCATACATAAACTACGCTTGAGAAGTTTATTTACCATTTTCATTTGGAAACGAGCATTGTTGTCCTCCGACAAATTAAGATATTTCCCAAAGGAGCTGTACCTAAAATAAGCATCCAGTTTTTGTTCTCGAAGTATTTTTTTGAAGGCGTCGAAAGATTTTTCCATGACTGACTTAACCACGAAATCACCCATTAAATCTGCGGCACCATCGCATTGTATTCTCATAGGATAACGATCAATGTTGAAGGCTTTGACCAGCTCTTCGGTGGAAGGGCTATTAGCATCTGTATCATCTCTTTTGAAACATTCCTCCTCTCTGTGTTCATCATATCCTACTCCCGATTGAGATAACGCTTGTAAAGTAAGCTCATAGAGTGGTGGATGTAGCCTAGTGATTCACTTGTTTCTTTACTTGGACTTGATTCGGTTTCTGTTCTTTTGGAAACCATATTATCTAAAATTAATAGAAACATAAAATAATATATTATTGTTGATTAATACATTGTTAAAAAAGGATAACAGTAAATCAAACAAGCAAAATAATAAAATAACAGTTGCAACAGATCACTGATCTGTTGCACCAGGTAGTATATCTGTTGCAGCATATAACCAAACTATTGTAGCGGATGAGTAATCTGTTGCAATAATACAAATCATATCACTTATCTTTTAAGACAGATGAGTGGTTGTTCAACAGATCACACAACTATTGTGACATTATTTGTTGCAACATATGAGTGATCTGTTGGAACAGTTAAATAATCCATAGCAACGACTGAGTAATCTATTACGACAATACAAAACATATCACTCATTTGTTGAGAAAGATAAATGGTCTAAGCAACAGGTTACACATCTGTTGCAACACATGAGTGATTTAATAGAATAGTTATCAACGATCAATATTGTTTAGATTTTTTCCAACATAGGGTTGTCTATCGCGGCAGATGAATGATCAGTTGGAAAAATCAAGTCTTGGACTTTTCCTGTAGGAAGAGTTGGTAGGATTTTATCCAACAGGAGGTTCATCTGTTGCATCACATCATTAATCTGATGGTTCTTCCATTGTACAATATGGTTAATTAGTTGCATCAGATTTTTTATTCGATGCTTAATCTGTTGCAACATATGGTAAAGCTGTTGCATCAGATTATTAATTTGTTGCATCGGAATTATAATCTGATGGTTTCTTTGGTGCATCAGATGGTTGATCTATTACATCATATGATAAATCTGTTGCATCAGATGATTAATATGTTGCACCAGATAGGTAATCTGTCGGAGGAAATAGTAGCACGATTTTGTTAAACAAAAAATAATAATTTTACCATTTTTACCAAGAACAAGAAAAGAACAAATCAAACCAAATTGTCCTTTTATTTTTATAAACACTAACAATAAAAATCAAACTTAAAAAAAATGCAACAAACAACAAAATATCATATTTCATTTCAAAAAGAGAAGAGAAGAAATACCAAAAATTAGGGTTTTATTCAGACCGCATTTCAAATTAGTGCAACAAATATTGAAATTGTTAACCAATACTATAACAAAAGTTGGCTCAAGTTCCTCTTTTTCTTCAAAACTAAAAAGGCCATAAATTTTTATCTATGAAAGAAGAAAAGGACCGATGAAGAATTCAAAGCTATTGTGGCCGGAGAGCAAGGTTGTCACATCGATTGAAGTCGAAAAGAAACTCAAAGCACAAGTATTTATAGTTGAATATTGAAGTCGCCAGGATTAAAATGAGAAATTTGCAGAACAGTTGGCTGGGAGAAAGTTGAGAGAAGCTGTTGAGAGAGGGATGAGAGACAGGTTGATTGAATTGAAGAGGAAATCTCGAAGCTAAACTATTTGTCGTCAGAGGTAGAAGTCTTCGGGGGTTGAAGGGAGAAATTTTGTAGAACTGTTGGTTGGGAGAGAGTTGAGAGAAGCTGTCGAGAGAGAAGAGAAAGTGGTTAATTTGGATTGAAGAGGGTGTGAGTTGGGTTGATTTGTATTTTTGAAAAGATTAGAAAGTTTTTAAAATATTAATCAAGTCCACAATTAACTTGATCTAGTTTCCTAATAATGTTTTACCCTATCTGTTGGTCAATGTCACCAATCCTTCATTCAAGACTTAAAAGATACCTTTTCTTCAATTTTCTCGAGATTCTTGACCTTAGAGTGCACCACATTAGAAAATTTGTGTTTATTCTTTATATATATATATATATATATAAAGATTAAGAGTCTTAATTCATATGTTTCAGTATATAGGATATAATTTTCTTATGATTTTGTGGGAACAAAGAGAACATATTAAACTATAACTCGAAACTCAATTATTTTATATGAGGAACTACTAAAATTAAACTCTTTTTCATATGGTTCCTCGATATGACCCATTTAACACAAGATTATACAAATTAGATACATAATTTACTTTTAAAAGTCTTTTATTTTCTTTTAGAATTATGTGCGAGTTAAAATATGAAAAACAACATAAACATGACAATAATTATGCAAAGCAAATAACAACGTACTTATTTTCTAATCAAATAGAAAACAAAATTACACACCCGCAATAATAATACTCAAGAACATCGATATTAATATCCCAACAAAGAACTCGTTACAAAATTATATTACCATTTCTAAATTGTTTTAATTATCAAAGGGAAAAAAATTGATAGTGGTTAAATAATAAATACTGAATATCATTTAACTACTGAGGAGTTATAAAAATCATTAAAGGATAATTATTTAGAGACTAATGAGGTAGTTTTTAGTCATTGCAATTGTGGCATATATATTTTGTAAAAAGTCAATATATATATATATATATATAGACAAGGGAGAACCATAGAAGAGGTGACGTGGCACCTCTCTATGGCCTCCATTCAAATTTATCTTTTTTGTGTTTTCTTTTTGAATTTTTTCTTTCATTTTTTGTATTTATTTATTTATATTTCATAAGTTACAAAAAATATAAAAATTTCTATCACATTTATTTAATTATATTGCATAGGTTATAAAAAACCTTCATCTATTTGTATTCTCCATTTAAAAACATGTCTCTTGAACTCCCTTCTTTATGGCTAAACTAATCTATAAAATAACAATCATGAAGTGTTGGATGTACATTTCTATTCTTCTTCCTTCTTGTTTGATTCCTATTCTTGTTCTCTTCTAAATTTTAATTCAAGTTAGTAGTAGGAAATTTGCTTCCCTTTTTATTGTTGTTTAAGTTAAATTTTTCATTTACAATGTAATACAATGTTCATGTGTGAAAGAATATTTGTAAGTTGTTGAAATTTTTATATAGATATGCAGTTTGAGATATTTTACTTCATGAAAAATATAACACTCTATTACATCTGAAATTTAAAAATGGAGAAAACGAGAAAAAAAGGTCAAACAAAGATATATTTCATGTAGTTTTATTAGAGTTTGTTTATAGTATGGTATAATTATATATATATATATATATATATATGTTCACATTTTCTTTAAAAAAAATACTAAATTGTCACTATTATTTCTTATACATTATACAACAACAACAACAAACCCAGTATATTCTCATATAGTGGGGTCTAGGGAGGATAAAATGTACGCAGTCCATACCACTACCCCCGAAGGAGTAGAGAGATTGTTTCCAATAGAACCTCGGCTCAAGAAGAAGGGCCATAGACCAAAAGGCGAGAAAAATGATAAAATAACATAGAAGCATCATCCACAAAAAAGAAGTGCAATTACCCAACTAAAGACCCCCCCTTCCCCAAATCTAGAACTACCAACCAAGCTACGCCTAACCCTCCTACTTACAGACTACGACCCGACCACACACCTTAGCCCTCTAACTTAGTACTATTCCTCCAAACCTTTTTATTGAGGTTCATGTCCTCAGTAAGTTGTAACTGCTCTATGTCACATCTAATCACTCCTCTCTAGTACATCTTCAGTCTACTCCTACCCCGCTTGAAACCCTCCAAGACCAACCTCTCATACCTACAAACTGAGGCATCCGTGCCCCTTCTCATCACATGGCTAAACCATCTCAATCTTACTTTCCGCAATTTATTCTCCACGGAAACCACTCCCACCTTCTCCCGAATAATCTCATTTCTGACCCTGTCAGCCCTCGTAAATCTGCACATCTAACACAATATTCTCATTTATTCTACCTTTAAATTTTGGACATGAGAATTCTTAATAGGCCAACACTCCGCCCCATATAACATGGTCGGCCGGACTACAGCTCTATAGAATTTACCCTTAAGTTTGAGAGGCACCTTCTTATTGCATAAAATTCCCGAGGCTTGCCTCCATTTCATCCAACCTGCCCCAATACGGTGAGATAAATCCTCATCAATCTCTCTATTCTCGTGGATCATAGACCCCAGATACTTAAAACTATCTCTCTTACAAACTGTCTGCAACTCCAACTTCAGTACTACGTCGTTCTTTTTCCTCGAGTTACTAAACTTGCACTCCAAGTACTTTGTCTTGGTCCTACTAAACCTGAATCCTTTAGATTCCAGGGTTTATCTCCAAACCTCCAACTTATCATTGACACCTCGACGCGACTCATCATTTCTTATACATTATGATGACTTTTTTTATTTTACTGCAGTGGTTAGTGTATTCTTTTCAATTTCTCTCCTCTTAGTTTTGTTCTTAATGGTACCCATAATTGTCAGCATAACCTTTTATGTTTATAGCCTTCAAAAATTGATGTACAAGATTATGATACTTCTCTCTATAAATAATTGACAACCTTTCACTAAAGCTCTTAACTTTCACCTTTAATTATCTTCATTAGTTTTGTTCTTAATGATACTAATAATTTTTAAGGTAATCTTTCATATTTATAACCTCCAAAATTGATGGATAAGTTTATAATATGTAAGTAGATTTTATACTTTCTTGTTTCAACTAAATAATTACCACATAGTGATATTTCTATTATTGTATTAAAAATAATGGTAATTCCCCATGGTTTTTAATAGGTGCATATTTATATATATATATATATATATATATATATATATTCATGTTTATTTCTTATATTATGCAATTCACAATTGACCGAATGACGTGATCATTAAAAAATAATATGGCATGTGTTATATAATAGAAATTTTGTTTAGTATTTTCTTATTTGTTTTTAAGTCTTGCATCCTTATCGTTCTAGCTATAAACGTGTTAATATCTAATTAATTTTGGGCGACCAAGTAAGACAAAATTAATATTTACTAACACCAATTATTTTATTTATTATTGTATGAAATCTATAGTTTTGAAAGCTCTATTTTCACATTTATTAAAGTGCTATTGAGCTACTATTATAAAAGTGGACTTATTTTAGTTTAAAAATAGCGATATTCAAAGTAGAGTAAGATAGTACATTTTTTGTTGATGAGAATTTAATTTATATTTCAATGCTTTTGTATTTTGAAGTGAAAATAACTAAAAGTTTGACAACTAATTTAAAAGAAAGCACATGAATTTGACAAAGTTCTTAATCTTTTACTTTAATGGATATCTTTATTAGTTTTATTCTTAATGATTTCAAAATTGACAACTTAACCTTTCATGTTTATAACCTTCAAAAATTGATTTATAAGTTTGAGATATTTTACTTCATGAAAAATATAACACTCTATTACATCTGAAAATTTAAAAATGAAGAAAACGAGTAAACAAGATCAAACAAAGAGATATTCAGGTAGCTTTATTAGGGTTTGTTTATAGTATGGTGTAGTTAGATTTTTTGTGTGTGTATATATATTCAAATTTTTTTTTTTTGAAAAAAAACACTGAATTGTCATTATTATTTCTTATACATTATGATGACTTTTTCATTTTACTGTAGTGAGGTTACTGTATCCTTTTCAATTTCTCTCCTCTTAGTTTTGTTCTTAATGATACTCATAATTGTCAACATAACTTTTTATTTATAACCTTCAAAATTGATGTACAAGTTTATGATACTTCTTTTTATAAATAATTGACAATCTTTCACTAAGACTCTTAACTTTCACCTTTAACTATCTCCATTAGTTTTGTTCTTAATGATACTCATAATTGTCAATGTAACCTTTCATGTTTATAACCTTCAAAATTGATGTATAAGTTTATAGTACTTCTCTCTGTAAATAATTGACATTTCACTAAAACTCTTAACTTCCACCTTTAACTTTATTAGTTTTGTTCTTAATGATAATGATAATTCTCAATGTAACATTTCATGTTTGTAACCTCCAAAAACTTATGTATAAGTTTATGATATCTCTCTCTATAATTGTCAATCTTTCACTAGTATAGATGATTCGATTTGAAGCTATACATTTATTCACCTATTTAGTTTTTAAAATATTATTAACAATCACTTTTTAGTTAATATTAAAACCTAATTTTGCTTCTTTACATATTGTAGTTGCACCAAAAAAATAATTGTGAAATGAAATTGTCTTTCTCCTTTGTTGAAGAGAAGTAAGAAAAATATTTTTATTATGTATTATGATTAGAAAAATATAAAATGCGTAAGAAATAAGTAACTACAGGATAATGAAAAATTTTGGTCTCATAATAAACTGAAACTATTTTTAAAAATAAAATAGTTTTGTATTGGAAGAAAAAAGCTAAATAGATATATTAGAAGACTTTTAGGTTCTTTAGAATATGGTATACATATAAAAAGTGCTCATAAATAATGGTTTCTCTGTTATATTTTAATTTGTCATTTTACTAAAAATAAATGTCTCATATTAGTTGATCACTTACAAAATTAGAATAGAATTAATCAGTTTTTCTCATTTTACACCTATGATTAAAGTGTACATTAAATGTGAATAATTATGTATAATCTCATTTTCATTAATTTTTTTTATATGTAATATATAATGTGACGATTAATTATTAAATAGTTATGTGTAAATCACTGATTCTTTTATTTCAATTATTTTAGATTTTTATGAAATAAAAATATTTTGGCTAGATCGAATATGTATTAGAACAAAATGATAGCAAAGTGAATTTAATTGACCACAAATTTATAATATCTGAGCACTGAAAAGGTTCACATTATACTTTTGGGGTGAAAAAGTTATTTTTTTTTATATATTAATATGGTACAACATGTGTTTAATATTATTGTATACAATTAAAATATTTCACGGTTGAGTTTCACAATTTAAGGTTCTTTGATTAGTTTTAATATATTAAAATAGATTAAAGTATATATTTAATAACATATTTTATGATAGCGCGAAACACGGCTAAGTTTCCTAGTTTCACTATAAATTTGAGATAGAACATTAATTCACAAAAAAAAAAGGACAAAAAAATAGTAGAACTCCTACTATGTAAGAGATGGAACATCACTTCTCTAAACAACAAAAATATGTCAATAATAATACAAAGCAAATAACAACTTATCTATTTTTTAACCAAATAAAATTACAAACTCATAATAATAATACTGAAGAACATCAATATTAGTATTCCAACAAACAACTCGTTATAAGATTATGCCACCATTTTAAAATTATTTTAATTATCAAAGAACAAAAAACCTAATCGTGATTAACTAATAAATAATGAATATCATTTAAATCTTGAAGAGTTATAAAATTGATTAAAGGATAATTATGTAGAGACCTAATGAGGTAGTTTTTAGGCTTTTCAGTAGTAGCATGTATCTTTTTTATAAATTTTTTTTTATCATAAATTTATAAAAGATCACCAATTAAAAAAAAGGACAAAAAATAAGAATAGTAAAAGTCCTATTATGTAAGAGTTGTCACAGACTTCTTTACTGTCCGATTTTATATTATATCAAAGTAATTTATAAATGCTTTAACCTTTAGTTTTTACATGAGTAAAAGAAGTTTGCCCTTGTAATTCAATAAATATTCCTACAAATCTTGGACTTCAATTCATTTTAGTGTGGCTTTTATCTTGTTTCATTATGGTTATTTATTTCATCATTACCAAAATATATTTCATTATTTTTTAAAAATTCTTAAAATCTTGAGTTTCAATAAATCATAAATATGGAGTAATTCTATCGTTGGATGTACTTAATTCTAGAATACAAGTTATTTTAATTTATTTTTAATAGCTAGCTAGTTGCTATTTTCTATGAATTCATCACAAAACAAAAAGGGAACACTTCAAAAGTAAGTTTATATGAAGAGCACTTGTGACATTTCACGAAATAAAGAATCCAACCTAGTTCATATGTGATTAAACAATAAATTGTTATTACATACTAAAAAGAAAGAAACAAAGAACCATAAACAATAATTATTTTATATCAAACAAAATTACATTAAATAAATTAAGAAAATATGACTACATCTTCAACTGATACATGAATAGAGTAAATGACTAGATAAATGATACCTCTAAACAGAACTGAAACTACGGTCTTTTGAATCTAAAAATTAAATAAGATCAAAAGTTAGAATAAAAATGTTCATATTTCAATTCTATGATTCCCAATAAATAATTATAGAAACATTCTTGAAACTCTAACGAATATGAACATTTTCTTGAATAAAAAATAAATATTAAAAAAATTTAAAAATTTAGATTTGGAAATCTCAAATAAATTCAAAGTTGATTTATGTATCAAATTGGTTGAAGCATATATTCAATCCTCCTTCACCGTCTTTTGAAGAATGTGCTCACCATCTTAAATTATTTTTAATAGATCAGTAAAGTAAAACTGTCAAAAAAAGTTCTTCAACAAAATAAGGAAATAGTACGTATTACATACACAACTCTCTGTGCTATATCATCTTCAAATCGTAATACCCACAACTAGCAGAGAAGAAAATCATAAATAATCTATTAAAAAATTATAGTAGAAATAATTAAAAGAATAATTATGATAGTAGATAACATGTTAAAGTTGATTTTCATAATTTCACTTATGAGCCATTTATCTTTTTCCTCATCTTTCATTGATCCATTTTCATTCCTCCAATACTTTTTTTATATCTTACAATGAACAAGAAAATCATAGAGTAACATTTCAAAAGGAAAAATAATGAAATCAATGAATCATGGAATGTTCTATACTTGTACAATTATAAAAGTGATACAAAAAATACCAAAAGACCATACATGAATTCATATTAAGATATCTAATTAAAAGGATAATTACAATGGGAGGTGAAAAATTGATTAATTGAATCTAAATGTTTTTAGGCTATTTAAAATAAAATAAATAAATAATAAAGAGCAAAAAGTTTAAAAAATTGAGAAAAAAGATAAATGTGAATGGGGGTCATGGAGAAGTGACATATCACCTTGTCTTTGACTTTCCTTTATATATATTGATTCTGAAGCATTGCTTCCTTTACGACTGTTTCAAAGGTTACACCTTTCCGAATGAAACATTGCCTCCTTTACGAAGGAGCACATCATGGCTATATAAACCTACATTTTTCCATAGGTTTAGTATGAATTTTTCTACAGAAGCAAAAACCTTTCTCTTACTTTTAGAAACTCCATGTGATTATCTCCAGTTGAGTGAGTTCGAAGAAAACCAGAAAGTTTGAGGTACCACTACATTCTGGTTGTGAAGTTATTTTATCTTGGGAGGAAAATTCTGCAACCTCGGGCACTTGAGGGGAATTATTTCCTTAAGGACACTTTGTGAACTCGGAGGACTTGGCTTATTCTGCTTCATCCTTTTTCTTTAAAATAAAATACCACACTTCTTTGATACTTCATATTGAACTTGTGTTGAAGTTGTTAGAAAACTTCATAAGAGTTCTTGATTTAATCTTGAACTTGTGTAGAAGTTATTTTAACATAGTATAGATTGTGTACTCGAAAAAACAATCTTAAGGAAATATTTTGAAAATAAATTTTTTTTTTTGCTTGTTTGGTGAAATTTTCTTTCACTAAAGTTTTTTTTTCATAATCTGTATTGTTTGGTTTCTGGAGATTAAAGCTTTAAGCTTTCTACTCCGTTTGAACTTAACAAGTTATTTGAAGAAATAAAATCTTCTTCACAAGTTAAAGGTCATTCGGTTAATGATTGGAAGATATAAAAATTTTATCGTTAAACTAGAAACAAGTAGTATTTATAAGTTGCTACGAACTTGTAAAAAGTATAATTTTATACTAAAGTTGGATGTCTTTTTGTGATAGGAAAAATGACTACAGAAGGCCATGTTATGGTGTGATAATTATGCCAGCAACTAATGTAGCCACAACTAGTCACACAAATGCGCCACCCGCTATGGCACTAGCAAAAAAGCCCAAAAAATTTCTGAAGTTGATTTCAAGAGGTGGAAACAAAATATGTTCTTCTATTTAACAACCTTATATCTTCAAATGTTTATTTTAGAAGATGCTCCAAAAGTGCCCGAAGGAACTTTGGACCAGGAGCGATTCCTTATAATAGAGGCGTGGAAACATTTTACTTTCCTAAGTAGGAATTACATCCCAAATAGTCTCCAAGAAGACTTGTACAATGTCTACAGGGTAATGAAGACATCTAAAGAATTGTGGAATGTGATGGAAAAGAAATACAAGACTGAGGATACGGGAACCAAGAAGTTCTATGTTGAGCGATTCCTAGAGTACAAAATGATTGGCAGCAAGACTATCATTTCTCAAGTATAGGAGTTGTAAGTCATCATCCACAATCTCCTTGAAGAAGGTATAAATTTAATGAATACCTTATTTGAACATGTGAAAAATATTCTTAATGTTCATATAAACTTTATTATAGGTTTGGTTGTGAACGAGGCATTTCAAGTAGTTGCGATACTTGAGAAGTTGCCACCTTTGTGGAAGGACTTCAATAATTACTTGAAACACAAACGAAAGGAGATGACAGTCGAAGACCTTATTGTGAGGCTGAACATTGAAGAAGAAAACAAAGCCACGTAGAGGAGGTCTAAAAGAAATTATGTAATAAATGGAGATAATATTGGAGAAGATGACCTCAACAACTCAAAGAAGTGGAAGAAAGTAGGACAACAAAATAATCAGCCTAAAAAAAATTCAAAGGAAAATGCATTAATTGTGGTAAGATTAGCCACAAGTCTACAGATTGTCGTGCCCCAAAGAAGGCATAAATAAGGATCAAGAAAATATGGTTGAATCCATGAACGAAATGGATGATCTATAGGCCATGCTTTTGGAATGTAACTTGATGGAAAATCCACGAGAATGGTGGATAGATTCTGGTGCCACCTGCCACATTTGTGCAAATAAAGAGTTGTTTGCTGCATTTGCTCCAGCTCAAGGTGAAGAGAAGATTTACATGGAAAACTCAGCAACTTCAAAAGTTGAAGGGACAGGAAAAGTATGCTTGAAAATAACTTCTAACAAAGTGTTGACTCTTAACAATGTCCTGTATGTACTAGAGTAAGAAAAAACTTGATTTTCATATCACTTCTTGATAAATACAGATTCAAATATATATTTATTTTTGAAAAAATCTTACTTAGTAAAGGAGAAATGTACGTAAGAAAAGGCTACCTCACTGAAGGCCTATTTAAGATGAATGTAATGAATGTTAAAATCAATAAAGGTTCTATTTCTTCTTAGTTGCTTGACTCTAATGATTTGTGGCATAAATTAGGACAAGTCAACTACAAAACATTGCGAAAACTGATTAACTTAAAAGTTTTGCCAAACTTTGAGTGCAATAAATCAAAATATCAAACGTGTGTGGAATCAAAGTATGCTAAGCATCCGTATAAGTCCGTTGAAAGAAATTTCAATCCCTTAGACTTAATCCACACTGATATTTGTTATATGAAGTCAACACCATCTCATGGTGGAAAAAATATTTTAAAAAATATTTATAACTTTTATTGACAATTGCACTAGGTACAATTATATCTATTTGCTAAACCGTAAAGATAAAGTAATAGATGTGTTTAGGAAATATAAAATAGAATTTGAAAATCAGTTAAAGAAAAAGATCAAAATGATAAGAAGTAATAGGGGTGGAGAATATGAATCTCCTTTTGTGAAAATATGTGTAGAGAATGGAATTGTCCATCAAACTACGGCCCCGTATTCACCTCAATCTAATGGAATTGCAGAAACAAAAAATTGAACCTTAAAGGAAATGATGAATGCCTTACTAATAAGTTCAGTTTTACCACAAAACTTGTAGGGGGAAGCTATCCTTACAGCTAACCAAATAATTAATAGAGTGTCGCACAGTAAGACACTATCAATTTCATATGAAAAATGGAAAGGAAGGAAATCTAACTTGAAATATTTCAAAGTGTGGGGATGTCTAGTGAACGTCCAAGTTCCTATGCCTAAAAGGGTAAAGATAGGACCTAAGATGGTAGACTGCATGTTCATAGGATATGTTAAAAGTAGTAAAGCATATCGATTTTTGATTCATAAATCTAAATATCCAGATATCAATGAAAATACGGTAATTGAATTAGACAATGCAGAATTCTCTGAACACATTTATCCATATAAAATTAGACATGAACAGTTTAATGGAGGTTATAAATGACCTCGAGATGAACCAAGTAAGGATGTACATAATAATGAGAATCCAAGACATAGTACATATCAAAGAACGTCAACTTCATTTGGATCGGATTTTGTAATATTCCTCTTAGAAAATGAGCCTCAAATATTTAAAAAAAGCGATGTCATCATCAGACTCATATTTTTGGAAAGAGGCAGTCAATAGTGAGATTGATTCAATCTTAAGCAACCATACGTGGGAGTTAATTGATCTTCCTCCATGAAATAAACCTTTAAGTTTTAAATGGATCTTCAAAATAAAAAATGAAAGCGGATGGTACTATTGATAAATACAAGGCAAGACTTATAGTAAAAGGATTTAAATAGAAAGAAGGCCTTGATTACTTTGATAGATACTCACCAGTAACAAAGATAACATCAATTCGGATGTTAATTGCCTTGGCGGCAGTATATGGTATTGAAATCCAACAAATGGATGTGAATACAATATTCCTAAATGGAGAATTAGAGGAAGATATTTACATGGAACAACCTAAAGGTTTTGTGGTTCCTGGTAAAGAAAAAAAGGTGTGCAAACTAGCTAAGTCACTCTATGGACTAAAACAAGCACCTAAACAGTGGCATAAAAAGTTTGACCAAATCATGTTAGCAAATAGGTTCAAGATAAATAAATTTGATAAATGTGTTTACATTAAAGACACTCCAAATCATAAGGTCATTGTTTGTTTGTATGCGGATGATGTGTTGATCATCAGTAGAGATATTTTTGACATAAATGCTATGAAATGAATACTCGAGCGCAAGTTTGATATGAAAGACCATGGAATTGCGGATGTGATCTTAGGAATAAGAATCAATAGAACTTCACAAGGGTTGGCATTGTCACAGTCTCATTATATTGAAAAGGTACTTGACAAACTAAAGTATTTGGAATTTGGAATTGCCAAGACTCCATTGAATGTGAGTTTTGCACTTCGAAAGAATGAAGGTGAAAGTGACTCACAGTTGGAGTATCCAAGTGTGTTGGGATATTTAATGTATATAATAAATTATACACGACCAGACATAGCATGTGCTATTAGTAAGTTGAGTCGGTACACGAGTAATCTCAATAAAACTCATTGGATGACATTGAAAAGAATTTTGGGGTATCTTAAATACACTCAAGACTATATTTTGTATTACAATAAATATCCTGCGGTACTTGAAGGATATAGTGATATAAATTAGATCACTGGATCGAATGATGTAAAATTCACGAGTGGATATATATTTACTATAGGTGGAGGAGCACTCTCTTAGAAATTGTCCAAACAAAGATATATTGCTCGCTCTACAATGAAATCAAAATTTATTGCATTTAGCAATTAGGGTTGAGTTTGAGAGGAAAGAATATCGGACAAAAATATCTCAAAGGTGAAATTAAATTTCAATATTATAATGCAAACACACCCATGGTGGGTGGAGTTTAGAAAATCTTGTCACTCATTATCTTAGTAAGTTAGGTTTAGATCTTACACAAATTGCTAATCTTTAAGCCTTGAATTTCTCATGAGGGGAGTTAATAGAACTGAAGTAGAAGAAAAGATTTGAAGCGAACAACACTTCAACTCAAACATTGAAAGGTAACGAGTATGGTTTAATTGGGAAAGTGAAGAGGACATCGAGACTCATTCAGTTCTTGTTTTTGTCTTTTTATTTCCTATTTTGCTTTGTTTTTCTTTATTTGTAGCTTTCTAATTTTTTTTAGATTTTACTTGATTGTTTGATTTAGGCCTAAAATTTTAAAAAATATTTTTCCATGGAAAACTCATTCCTTCAAAATAATAAAAATGACTTTCTTAATCAAAGTAAGAAAAATAAGTTTCAATGTTCATACCACTCTCAAAATCACCCCATCCCTACCCTACTACCATGATGACAGAAATTTCTTACCCACCTTCTACCCCTTATCAGCTCCCTCGCCCAATTTTCAATCGTTTTTTGATAAAAACTTTAATTTTTTTCTTACCCACCACCCTTCCCCCCACCCACTACCCTCCCCCTTTATATTTTTTTTTTAATTTAAAATTAACTTTTAAAAAATTTAAACTATTTTTCTTTTTTCGACCCCATCCCCTAACCTGACCTCCCCACCCCTCCATAAAATATTTTTTTTTGTATATTTTGTTAATTTGAATGTTATGACTGCATGTTGACTATACTAAACCTCTTATCCTATTTATTTTTAATTTTTTTCTTTCATGGAAAGATGAGTGGGTTGGGGTAAAGGCTGTTCCACGTGACATTATTCAAACATATCCAACAACCCCATTAACAATAACAAACCCCAAAAAAATATACAAATAATAAATAAAAGCCGACTGTAAAGGCCCGTTAACATAAACTTCGACTGACTAGATGCTGGCAACGGCGTAGATGCGCCGTCAATAGTTAAGGGTTACTCTCTCTCCCGCCCATTTCTCTAACTCCCCCATTCTCTCTCCCATATTCTCTCTACCTCCTTTTCTTTTATTTTTTCTTTTCTCTCTCATCACTACTATCGCTGATGGGGGTAGGGTTTCTGCCAGCTAGACTCTAGCAATGGTATTAGTATGCAGCACTGAGTGATGCAGGTTGGTACGATGACAGCTAGTGTCCAAATTCCAATAATACTCAGGAGACGTTCCAACAATATTCAAGCAATGCACTGGAGGCATTATTCCAACAACTCTATTTTAACAACTAATTTTGAATTCAAATTATTGAAACCCAGTAGTAGCATGCAAGAGAAGAGGACTTGGCACACATGAGTATCCCGGTGAACTCTAAAATTTGATATTTAGTTCCTTCTTTCAGCCTAGTTTCGTCATATTATTCTATTTTTATGATTTTGTTATGTCTGGTTGCTTTTTTATATTGGTGGATATTGTTGTGCTGTTCTAGTTGCTAGGATGGATAGTGTGTTTTGTGCGTGCCTTCTATTACTTTGTTTGGGATTTTATTTATGTTTTATGAGTAGTGGCTTTGGGGGTTGATTATGGAATAGGGTCATGTTTGAGGGGGTTGGGGCTAGGAGTTATTTAAGGAGTAGGTGATAAAGAGAGAGCAGGGGTGGATGTGGGATCTAGGTTGGGTGTTAGGGCTAGTTTGGTAAGGGGTAGTGGATTTAGGTGAGAGAAAAGTAAAGATTGGTTAAGGGTAGGGTCTTGGAACTTAGGGATCCTTCAGGGTAAGTCCATAGAGCTGGTGAAGATTCTTAAAAAAAGGAGGATTACTATTGTATATGTTCAGGAGACTAAGTGGGTAGGGTCTAAGGGTAGGGATGTGAATGGGTATAAGATGTGGTACTCAAGGAGTGAGAGGCGTAGGAGTAGAGTGGACATCCTAGTGGATGAGAGGCTTAGATGGCAGGTAGTGGAGGTTAAAAGGGTCAGTGATAGGCTGATGATGATTAAGTTAGTCATTGGGGATTTACGCTGAATGTGTATAGTGTTTATGCACCGCAGGTGGGCTTGGAAGAGGAGGTGAAAAGAGTTTTTGGTAGGCTTTAGATGAGGTGGTGAGAAGTGTGCCTAGCTTAGAGAAGATTGGCATAGAAAGGGACTTCAATGGGCACATTAGGGTTTAATCGGGAGGCTATGGTGATGTTTATGGAGGTTTTGATTTCAGTGATAGGAATGGTGAGAGAGCTTCTCAATTGGATTTTGTGAGGGCCTTTGGTCTGGTGGTAGTGAATTCGAGCTTTCCAAAGAAAGAAGATCACCTGATTACCTTTTAAAGCTCAATAGCCAAGACTTAGATTGACTTTTTGCTGCTTAGGAAGGGGGATAGGGCTTTATGTAAGGACTGTAAAGTCATTTCGAGTGAGAATCGCTCAACCCATTACAGGATTCTAGTGATAGACTTGGTTAGTTGGAGAGGATGGACCCAGAATTAAGTAGGCTGGCTTGATATATGGCAGGAATAGGGGTGTAGGAGTGTAGGGGGATGTGGATGATATGTGGGATAGGGCTACCAGCTGCATCTAGAAGACTGCTAGGGAAGTGTTGGGTGTTTTGAGGGGTCGGGCAGGACGATATAAGGGGGACTAGTGGTGGAATGAAGAAGTTGAGAAGAAAGTAAAGATTAAGAAAGGGGTGTATATTAAGTTGATTGAGAGTAATGATGAAGAAGAGAAGAGGGTGAATAGGGAGGTTTACAAATTAGCAAGAAGGAGGCTAAGTCAGCAGTTACGACTGCTAAGACAATAATATTTGAGAGCATTTATGCGGGGTTAGAGGTGAAAGGTGGGGAAAAAAGGTTGTATAGGCTTGCTAAGGCTAGGGAGCGTAAGGGTCGTGACCTCAATCAAGAGAAGTTCATTAAGGGGGAGGATGGTAGAGTTTTGGTGGAGTATGTTCACATAAAGAGAAGATGGTAGGAGTATTTTAATAGAATCCTAAACAAGGAGGGGGACAGAGGCATTGAGTTAGGGGAGCTGGAGCACTCAGAGGAGAGCCGTGATTTTAGTTACTATAGAAGTTTTAAGGTTGAGGAGGTTAGAGAGGTTATTTATAGGATGCGGAGGTGTAGAACGACAGGGCCGTACGAGATTCCAATAAATTTTTGGAAGTATACTAGTGAGGCAGGTTTAAGGCGGTTGATTGATTTGTTCAATGGCATTTTCAAGACTGCAAAAATGCCTAAGGCTTGGAGATAGAGTATGATGATTCCGTTATATAAAAACAAGGGTGAAATTTAGAGTTGTAATAACTATAGGTGTATTAAGTTGTTGAGTCACACTATGAATATTTAAGAGAGGGTGGTTGAGCGGAGATTTAGGAGGATCGTATCTATTTTAGATAATAATTTTGGATTTATGCCCGATTGCTCGATAACAGAGGCAATCCACATAGTGAGGAGATTGGTGGAGTGGTATAGGAAAAAGAAGAGGGACTTACACATGGTGTTCATCGACTTGGAGAAGGCGTATGACAAAGTCCCCAGGGAGGTTCTTTGAAGATGCTTTGTAAGACCCTGCAAAATCCTAAGCTTGATTCAGTCCGGTAAAAGCTAGTAAGGGGTCCCAGACTTAGAAAAATTCAGCTAAGTATTCTTACTTAGAGTTATTTAAGACTTCGAAAGTTGGAGATCCTTTTTCACGACCCTTCTGAACTTTAAATATCGATTTTTAGGTTAATTAATGATCAAGAATTTCAGTAGGTGTTCTCGGACAAGTTTTGGATTTTTTGGATTTCGTTTGAAACATATTTGACAGCTCAAATCAGTGGATCGACGTGATCTTGATACACCGCGTCGTCCATCGCATTGATGAGTATTTTTCCCCAACTCCCAGTGCAAATTCTAGTGAACCATGTAGACTTGACGCAGCGCATTCGCTATCGCGTCGATACCAATGATGCAGCATGTCAGTCTTCGTGTTGCTAAATTAGTTTTCAGTCATTAATACTCAGGGGTAATTGGGTCTTTTCCCACCTTATGTCATACCCTAAAACACGAAATTAAGCCCTTTTAGAGGCAAAATCCATTCATCTTTCCCAAAAATTCTCAATAAGCATACCCTTGGATCTCCAATTCAAGATTCATCCTTCACGAACACTCTATCATTCTTTGTAAATTTGAATACCAAGGTATGCGAAGTGTTCATCCAAGGGTTTCCTTCCATCCTTGGAGTTCAAAAAACTCTTTCTAAATATAAGTTAATTGATATCATGGATTTCATGTTGGATCATGAATTTATTAATGATTATGATGTTAATGGTGATCTAATTCCATGATTTGTCCCAAGTTTCATGCAAACTAGTTTAATTGTGAATTGAATTTTGTGAACTACATGTCAAACTCTTGAATTGAAAGTTGAATGTAGAATCCATGATATTACTACATGTTTATTGATACGTGTAATACCCATGCTCTTCAAGTGTTTGTCAAAATGTTTATGTGATTAGACTAGTCCGAGAATAACATGTTATTGTGTGATTTCAATCATGCATAAGGTCATGTATAAAAACTGTTTGACCAAAAATATTTAAGTGATCGTATTATTAGCAATCAAGTACCATTATGCTACTAAAGTCATGCAATGATTTACTTTTTATGCTATCGAATCTTGGGGGTATTTAACACCCGATAATTTAGTTGTTTACCTAGAGCCAGTGTCAGTTGTAGAATAATCTCAGTCGTCTCACGAGCAGTAGTACTCTTAGTCAGTTACAGAACTCAAGAAAAACTCAGTAAACTTGGTATCAGTCCAGTTCAGTTCAGTATCTAGTTCAGACCTCAGTAAATTCAGTCAGTTAATAGAATTTAGTAGTATTATGTCAGTCAATAGAACTTAGTGAACTCAGTTTAGCTCAGTTAGATAGTATAATCAATAACAGTTTAGTCAAGCCTAGTATGAACTAGGAATCAGTTCAGTGTCTATACAGTTGGTAGTAGGATTCAACACCGAGCGAACCCAGGGATGGGGGCATTCTTGCCAGTAGAGGGTTTGACACTTAGTATTAATCCTTGCATTATAGAACTATGTAGGCAACGTAGGTTAAGATATCTTCCTGCCAGACTAGAGTTTATACATCTCATATGAGTTTTCCTGTCAGCGAGGGTTGATGAAAAAGCTTTCTGTTAGAAAGGATTGACTCATAGTTATCATTACTCATGGCACGGTACTAACACCCTTCCAACTGGGGTTACAGGTTGGACCTTAATCTATTCAAAAAGGGGTATGTCAGTTTAATGATTACCTGTCATAGTTACAGTTTTAGTCTTCAGAATAGAACTCAATTTAGTTCTACAAAAATCAGGACTGTCAGACACAGTAATTCAGTTCAGTACAAAACTCAAAATAGTTTCACAAAATTAGGATTTTCAGATACAACACCTAGTTAACAGTAATATAGTATTACTAAACTCAGATATCAGTAAATTAGTTATTTAGAACTCAGTATCCAGTGTTATCATGACCTCTGATACAGTTTACGTATTTATGAATGTACTTTTATTCAGTTTTACTCATGTTATTCAGTCAGTATTGTTCATGCATATGAACCCATGCATCTCAGCCTATCTTAGTTAGCATACTAGTACATTCAATGTACTAACGTATACCTTTCTTTTGCACTATGATGTCTTATATCATAGGTTCAGACGTATGGGCTCCCGACCATACTTAGCAGCCTGATCCACCAACAACAGACTAGTGGTGACTCCTCATAGTTTGAGGACATGATTATTACTTCAGTATCTCAGTTTATCAATTTTTTGTAGTCGGAGTTAGTTGGGAGTTTGTCCCATCAATCCATTATTCAGACAGTAGAGGCTTATCAGACTAGAGTATTTCAGACAGATATATAAGTATTCAATTTTTAGTACTCAGTATTTATTTATAGTTTTGAACCTTATGGCATGTTTTCACTAAATTTCTGTATAATACAGTATTATTATTCAGTTATTGCAGTAGGTACCAGTTATGGGTTAGCTTGTGGTTCCTTGGGATTATAAGCATCGTGTATAGACTCGAGGCATTACAAACTTAGTATCAGAGACTATGGTTCAACAAAGTCCTACGAAGTCTGAAAGTCGCGTCTAGTAGAGTCTTGTGCATGGGTGTGTAGCGCGCCACACTTATGGATAGGAGACTATTAGATATTTTAGGAAAAATTTCCCTTCTTTTAGTATTTATGTCGTGCAAGTGAGCATGAGCTTAATTTAAACTCTCGGTCTAATCTGTTCTGTCCTTTTCATTTATAGAACATGCCTCCCAAAAAGACTAATGAAAGGAGAATCAAAAATTAGTCAGCACCTCAGCCCGTCCATCCAGATCCCCTGGATGAACATGTCTCCCATGCTGAATTTAGAGAGCTTTCACCACCCTAGCTCATTCTGTGGTAGCCCAAAATGAAAGCCCAGATGCCATTCCGGCTAGGCCAGTGGCCAATACTGCTGCAGCCAGGATTCAGTACTTCACCCGAATGAACCCTCCATCTTTTACCAAGTTAAAGTTAGATAAGGACCCACAGGAATTTCTTGATTAGGTGCAAAAGGTTACATATATTATGGGGGAGATAGCTAGTGAGAGTGTCGAGTTAGCTATATATTAGTTTCAGGAAATGGCTCACTCATGGTTCAACTAGTGGAAAGTAGAGAGGGCCGCAGATGCAGGGCCCATTGAATGGGAGGAGTTTGCTATTGCTTTTTTGGATAAGTTCTTCCCTCTAGTGTTGAGGGAAGCCAAGGTTTTGGAATTTATAAATTTGAAATAGGGCAATATGATGGTACATGAGTATTCTCTTAAGTTTACTCAATTAGCTAGATATGCTTCTCATGTGGTAGCCAATAGCAGATCTACGATGAGTAAGTTTATGTCTGGCATGCCTAATAGTGTGATCAAGGAGTGTAGGACCGCAATGTTGATTAAGAAGATGGAAATATCTAGGCTCATGGTCTATGCTCAGCAGATAAAGGAGGATAAGAATAGGGAGAAGAAGAGGGAGAATAAGAGAGCGAGAATATATAGTTTCAACTTTGCTCAGCCTAAGTCAAAGGGTGGAAATCATTCTCAGTTTTGCCCAAAATCCTTAGTTCCATCTCCGTCTTCAGCCAGTGCTCCCGTGCCAAAATTCAGAGACTATAATTGAGATAGGGCATCAGGCCCTAAACCCTAGGGTAGTGTTAGCAGTGCCCAAACAAATCCTCTCTGCCATAAGTATGGCAAAAACCATCAGGGTGTCTGCAGAGTTGGCAGTGATGTATTATAATACCTCAAATTTTTTCTAAGATGAATTTCTCTTTGAGAAGGTTAAAGACTGACTTCCTATGTGAGTATCATTTTAACTAAATAGAATTTCCCTAATTTCGGCTTTTTATTACATGGAAAATTTGATAAGCTTTCCGTCGATATAAGATTCGCCCAAATCTGATGCTCGAGAAAGAAGTTAGGGATAATTTAAGTCCTAGTTGTAAACAACATCATTTTAGTGCTTGGCGTATCGCGAAGAGGGTCTATTTGACAATTGTCATATTCTAGTGGAACTCCGCAATAGTGCCGCATCGTGGAGGACCCCAATTTCCCAATAGTCAATTTCTAGTAGCCTAGAGTTATTGTAATGTGTCGCACTGAAGTTCCAGGTCCCAACCAATGGGAAAACGCGATGGCTCCGCATCGCGGTGACGCTCAGATTCCCATTTGTCAATTTCAAGTAAACTGCCATGATAGTGGCTCATCACGGTGGCCCATAAAATTGGGTTCCCAGTCAATTTTTCTAGCTTCGTACAAAAGTTAAAGAGGGTACATTGGACTTTTTCCAATCCTCTTAAACCATACAAACACCAAATTAAACTCATTTACAAGCATTCGATGAAGTTTTTCTCAAGTTTTCTCTCAACAAAAACCCTAAGTATCCAAAACCTCTTTTAAGAATCTCAAGAATCCACCATAGATTTTCTAAATTGAGTCAAGATTCAAGATTCCCAAGTCCAAGGCTTCAAGAACCCTTATTCCAGTGTACGAACAGAGTCCCCAAAGTAAGAGTTCATCCAAAGCTTCTAATTCAAGGTATGTGGGGTTTGAACAAGGACACTTCTTTCGTCCTTGTGCCCAGAAGTAATTTTAAATTACAAGAATATATGGTTTCACATGTTTTCTTTTGAAAATTGATGTGTGGGTTTATACCCTTTGTTTTTGTTCTTGAGATTATGATAATTTCTATTTTTAGAAATTCAGATACATGTGTATGTTGAGATTTTAATGCATAATGCTGAAATTCCAGATTTCTATATGATTTATAAATCCTTATGATCTCTAGTATGCATTTTGATGAGTCTTAACTTGAGATTGAACTATGGGCCACTAAACCCTACTTGAGAATTTTCAATTTTATAAAGTTCTGTGCTATAAGCACCTATGATTTGAGTACTTTGAGATTATTGAGAAATATTTGACCTTTTTGGTCCTAATAGAGTTGGAATCCACAATGATGTTATATTAAAACAAATAGTAATACATTTTGGTCTTCTGTATAGAGCTTTGAGTTTTTTGAGGTGGATTTCCTAAGGGTTCTGAGCTGAGTATGGGAGTAGTATTTAGCATCGAGTTGGGTATGATTTTGAGGTCTCATACCCTAAAACTACGTGCCACCATAGGACTGAGACTTATGATCCTGCGGCCGAGATAGTGATCTTTAAGTTGACGTTATACTCCCTGGCAAGAGTATGACACCTCTCTCCAACATGAGATTTCTTCCTTAGGAGGACAAGACATTAGACTGCATAGATCTCACATGGTTTATGTTGGTTAGAAGAAACTCCTGAGTGTCCAAAGTTATATAATCTTGGGTTCTATGTTTCCCAAGTCTAAAAGAGTTCTAGAGTTCATAAGTGTTGCAAGTTTCTAAGAGTTCTGAGTCCTTGAGTTTTAAAGAAGTTTTACCCTCAATGGGATAAAAATAGTAGTTTGAAAGTATTTTTTAAAGTTTCTTTAGCCATCAAGTATTGAGAATAAAAAGAGAGTAGAGATTTTAAAGTTAAGTATAATGACTCATAAGATTTGTATTTCATGTTTCACTACTCACGATTCATGAGAATTATATTTCAAATTTATTCACGCCATATGAGTCATTCAAATATGCATGCATGATTTTATAAAAAGTAATGAAAATGTTTATTTAAATGCATACACCCCCATATACTCAGTACATTCTCAAGTGCTAATCCACATATACATTTATAATCTACATTGTCTTATAATGTAGGTTCAGGTGCTCAGTCCCAGCCTCGTCAGTGATTTTCGAGTACCTTTGTTTACATCTCCACAATGGTGAGTCCTCATGGTTCGAGGACCTATATTCACATATTTCAGTATTTTAGTAGATATATTATTGCTTTCAGTTAAGTTTGAGGTAGTTGGGGCCCTGTCCCAATGGGTCTCTAGTCATGGAATAGTAGAGGCTTTGTCAGACTAGTTATCAGATTATTAGTATGTTGAGATTTCCAGTATTGTGGTTGTTTGGATTGATTATTTTCTTTTTATTTCCTATCATTTGATATGACAGTACCAGTGTTTTGTTTATTTCATCTAAAAATAAGTTATTATATGTAGTAATAGGCTCAAAGGGTTACATTCGGGCTACTTGGTGCCTTTATACATGGTGTGACGCTTTGGGATAAGATATAGAGGTGTTACAAACTTGGTATTAGAGCCTAAGGTTTAAGGAGTCCTAGGGATTATGATAAGCTGCGTTAGGTAGAGTCTTGACCATCATTGTGTAGTGCGCCACATCTATGAGTAAGAGGCTACTAGTTATTTTAGCAAATTTTTTTCTCTTTCTTTCAGATTCTATCGTGCCTATAGTTGTCCCCCCCTCATCTAATAATTCATTCTCTCCTATTTCAGAAAATGCCTCCCCAAAGAGTGAACGCCTGCAGAAATGATAATGAGTAACCCCATCCTGTCAATCCCTTAAATGAGACTGTGTCTCATATTGAGTTTTGGGTGGCCTTTCAGGCGTTAGCCCAAGCAGCCACTGCCAATGTTCAGGCCAATAACCAGGACACAGTTCTAAATCAACAGGGAGGTGATTTAGCTACTTCTATGATTCGTGATTTCATGCAAATGAATCTACTAGAGTTTTATGGGTCTAAGGCAGGTGAGGAACCACAGTTATACCTTGAGGAGTTGAGCAAGATCACACAGGTAATGCATGTTTTTGAGGAAGAAAGTGTTAAGTTGGTGTCTTATAGGTTGAAAGAGATAGCGTATGATTGGGTGGTTGCATGGAAAAAAAGTAGAGGGGAAGGTGATGCCCCCATTACTTGGCAGGTGTTCCAAGATGTGTTCTTGGGTAAGTTCTTTCTGTTAGAGATGAAGGAGGAGAAAATAAAGGAGTTTATGAACTTAAGGCAAGGCTCCATGACTGTTAAGGAGTTCTTCTTGAAGTTCAACCAGTTAGCCAAGTACACTCCTGATTTGATTTCTGACACTTGAGCTAGTATGAGCAAGTTCATGACAGGTGTTTCTAGTTTGGTACTGAAAGAGTGTAGGACTGCGATGCTGAATAGACATATGAATCTATCTAGGTTGATAATAAATGCACAACAAATAAAGGCAGACAAGATAAGGGAGAGAGATAGAATGAGGGGTAACAAGAGGGCTAGATCTGAGCAACATGAGTATAGTCAGGCTAGGTCCCATGGGGGAAACCACCCATAGTTCCAGGGCCGTTCATTTATGCCAGACCCTTCATGAGCTAGTGCTCCCACTTCGAAAGGCATGCAGGAGCAAGGGAACAACTCTTCTATGTCTTGGTCCCAGAATAGTGTAAGTAATAGACCCCACTATTCTCCATATGCTAAGTGTAGTAGGGATTATCCCGGTGAGTGTTTAGTAGACCAGAGGGTTTGTTTCGATTGTGGCAAACTGGACCACAGACATAGAGATTGTCCACATTCTAGGTAGGGGAACAGAGATGCCCTACCCTAGACACAGACTACTAGTGCACCAGCTCCTGTAGCTCATTCCACCCCTACTCAAGGCACTTCATCTAGCACTACTGGCGGTCAGAGACAGAGCAGATTCTATGCCTTACCATCCTATCAGGACCAGGAGAATTCTCCCAATGCTATTACTGGTATGCTCCGTGTCTTTTGCTTTAATATTTTTGTGCTTTTGGACCCTGTGTCAAGTTTCTCTTATGTGACCCTATTAGTCGCTGTGAATTTTAAAATAAGCCCCGAGAAAATTCCTGAGCCTTTCCTAGTTTCCATACTAGTAGTGGAGTCGGTTATTTCTAAACAAGTGTATATTGATTGTCCTATTATTATTCTTCATAGAGTCATATTTACTAATTTGATAGAGTTAGACAAGGTGGATTTTGACCTTATTCTAGGTATGGATTGACCTCATTCTTGTTATGCATCTATAGACTATTGTACCCACGTGGTCAAGTTTCAGTTACTTGATGAACCAGTTTTTAAGTGGTTCAGGAGTTTGGTATCTCCTAAGAGTCATTTTATCTCTTATCTCAAAGCTAGAAAGCTAATATCCAAAGATTGCCTCTGTCACCTAGTTAGAGTCAAAGACACTAAGTCTGAGGCTCCAACTAATCAGTCAGTCAACATTATTAATGAGTTTTCTGATGTTTTTCGAAAGATCTCCCAGGGGTACCTCCTGATAGAGAGATAGAATTTGAGATTGACATTCGTCACGATTCTTAGCCTATTTCTATTTTTCCATACCATATGACACCTATAGATCTTAAGGAGTTAGAAGAGCAACTCAAAGATTTTTTAGATAAAGGATTCATAAGGCCTAGTGTCTCTCATTGGGAAACACCTATTCTTTTCATGCAAAATAAAGATGGTTCCTTGCATATCTGCATTGACTATCGTCAGCTTAACAAGGTCATAGTTAAGAATAAGTTCCTCTTCCGAGAATTGATGACCTGTTTGATCAGTTGCAAGGTGCAAGTTATTTCTCCAAGATAGACCTTAGATCAAGGCAATCATCAGCTTAAAGTGAGGGAATGTGATATTCCAAAGATAGCCTTCCGAACCTATTATGGTTACTTTGAGTTTCTAGTCATGTCTTTCTGGCTAACCAATGCCCCAACAGCCTTTATGGACATCATAAATCGAGTGTTTAAGCAATATCTTGATATGTTTGTCATTGTTTTCAGAGATGATATCCCTGTGTACTCCCGTACTGAGAACTACCATGCAGATAATCTTATAATTATCTTGCAAAATCTTAGAGATCACCAGTTGTTTACCAAATTCAACAAGTGTGAGTTTTTGCTAAGATCAGTAGCCTTTATAGATCATATTATTTCAGCCGAAGACATTAGAGTTGATCCCCAAAAGACAAAAAACTATAAGAAATTGGCCTAGACCTATCTCCCCATCTAATATTAGAAGTTTCTTAGGTCTAGCTGGCTACTACCGCTATTTTGTTGAAGGTTTCTCTTTTATTGCGTCTTCCATGACCCAGTTGACCCAAAAGAAAGTTAAGTTCCAGTGGTCAGATTCCTGTGAGAAAAGTTTTGAAGAGTTGAAGACTCGACTTACTTTAGCCCCTGTGTTGACTTTGCCTGATGGTAAAATGGTTTTATGGTATATTGTGATGCTTTTAGAGTTGGTTTGGGTTGTGTGTTGATGCAAAGAGGTAAGTTTATAGCCTATGCCTCTAGACAGTTGAAGCCACATGAAAAGAACTACCCAACCCATGATCTTGAGTTAGCTGCTGTGGTCTTTGTTTTGAAAATATGGAGACACTATCTCTATGGTGTTTATGTTGATGTGTTTACTAATCAAAAAAGCCTGCAGTACATGTTTACTCAGAGAAAGTTGAACCTTAGGCAGAGGAGGTGGCTACAGTTGTTAAAGGATTATGATATGAGTGTGTTGTGTCACCCGGGAAAGGCTAATATAGTGGCAGATGCCCTTAGTAGGCTGTCTATGGGTAGTGTTACTTATGTAGGGAAAGATAATAAAGAGTTATCTCATGATGTGCATCGTTTGGCTAGACTGGGTGTTAGGTTGATTGATTCCGCTAAAGGAAGTACTTTGGTGCAAAGTAGTTTTGAATCCTCTTTAGTTTTGGAAGTGAAAGAGAAGAAAGACTTAGATGATAGTTTTGTCAGACTAAAAGGGTCAGTTAAGGACCAAAAGGTAGAGGTTTTCTCCTAAGAGGGATATGGTGTGCTGAGATTACAGGGTAGATTGTGTGTTCCTTGTGTCGGTAATCTAAGGTAGAGAATTATGGCTGAAGCGCATGGCGCGTGATATTCTATTCATCCTGGCACTACTAAGATGTACCACAACTTGCAGGAAATCTATTGGTGGAGTGGTATGAAGAAGGACATAGCTGGGTTTGTAGCACAGTGCGCAATATGCCAATAGGTTAAGATAGAGCACCAAATACCTGGTGGTGTGATGTAAAAGTTTGGTATTCCCACTTGGAAGTGGGAAGGGGTGAATATGGATTTTGTGACTAGTTTACCTCTTTCGCAACATCATCATGATTTTATTTGGGTTGTTGTAGATAGATTGACTAAGTCAGCGTATTTCCTACATGTGCATACATTTTATACAACTGAGGATTATGCTAGATTGTATATTCGGGAGTTGGTCAGGTTATATGGAGTTCCCTTATCTATCATCTCAGATAGGGGTACTCAATTCACTTCTCAGTTTCCGAGAGCTTTCCAGAAGGGTCTTGACACCTAAGTTCATCCGAGTTCCGCTTTTCATCCATAGACAGATGGTCAGGCTGAGAGAAATATTCAGACCCTAGAAGATATGTTGAGGGCGTGTGCACTTGATTTCAAAGGTAGTTGTTATGAGTATTTTCCATTGATCAAGTTTGCATATAACAATAGTTATCATGCTAGCATCGAGATGGCACCATTTGAGGCTTTGTATGGCAGAAGATGTAGATCCCTTATAGGTTGGTTTGAAGTGGGTGAGGCTACTATGATTGGGCCTGATGCAGTATTTGAGGCTATGAAGAAGGTGAAGTTAATTAAAGAAAGGTTGAAGACAACTCAGAGTCGTCAAAAGTCATATGCCCATATGAGGAGAAGAGACATTAAGTTTAAAGTGGGTGATTTGGTATACTTGAAGATTTCACCCATGAATAGGGTGAAGAGGTTTGGTAGAAAAGGGAAGCTTAGCCCCCGTTATGTTGGCCCATATAGAGTCTTGAGCCGTGTTGGTAAAGTAGCCTATGAAGTTGAGTTGCCCGCAGGGTTGTCAGCCGTTCATCCTATCTTTCACGTCTTTATTATTAAGAAGCACATTGGTGATTCCGTGGTAGTAGATCCTTCAGAAAGCACTAATATTCAGATTAGTCTTTCATTTGATGAGATTTCCATTGAGATTCTAGATTACCAGATCTGTAGACTGAGGAACAAAGAGGTTCCCTTGGTCAAGGTCTTATGGCGGAACTAGTCAGTTGAGGGCGCTACTTGGGAAGCTGAGGCAGACATGCCAGCCAAGTACCCACACCTCTTTTCCTCAAGTTCAGATCAAGCCGAAGGTAATATTCTTTCTTAATTCAGCCCTTCTAATCTAAAGTTTAGCTATGCCTCTACCCTTATTAAGTTCATGCATTCTCTAAAGTATTCAAGAGTTTAGAAAGATATAGAATCAGTTTAGCGAGTTCTTCCGGCTTTACGTACTTAATTTCCTCCATGCTCTTAGCTTAACTAGCGATATTCGTGGACGAAATTTTACAAGGGGGAGGTATTGTAATACCCCAAATTTTTCCTATTCTGAATTTCTCCTCGAGAAGGTTAAGGAGTGACTTCTTATGTGAGTATCATTTTAACCATATAGAATTTCCCTAATTTTGACTTTTTATCATATTGGAAATTTGATAAGCTTTTCGTCGATGTAAGATTTTCCCAAATCCGATGGCCGGGCAAGAAGTTATGGATAATTTAAGTCCTAGTCGTAAAACAGAGTCATTTTAGTGCTTGGTGTGTCGCAAAGAGGGTCTATTTGACTATTTTCAAATTTCAGTGGAACTCCATGATAGTGGTGCATCACGGAGGACCCCAATTTCCCAATACTCAATTTCCAGTGGCCTAGCACGATTGTAACACGACGCGTTGAAGTTCCAGGTCCCAACCAGTGGGACAACGCGATGGCTCCGCATCGCGGTGACTCCCAGATTCCCATTTGTCAATTTTCAGTTAGCTACCGCGATAGTGGAGTGTCGCGGTGGCCCATAAAATTGAGTTCCCAGTTCAATTTTTCTGGCTTCGTACAGAAGTTAAAAAAGGCACTTTGGACTTTTTTTCAAGCCTATTAAATTGTACAAACACCAAATTAAACTCATTTACAAGCATTCTATGAAGTTTTTCTCAAGTTTTCTTTCAACCAAAACCCTAAGTATCCAAAACCTTTTCCAAGAATCTCAAGAATCCACCATAGATTTCTAAATTGAGTCAAGATTCAAGGTTCCCAAGTCGAGGGCTTCAAGAACCCTCATTCAAGAGTACGAATAGAGTCCTAAAAGCGAGAGTTCATCCAAAGCTTCTAATTCAAGGTATGTGGGGTTTGAACAAGGACACTCATTTTGTCCTTGTGCCCAGAAGTCATTTAAATTACAAGAATATATGGTTTCACATGTTTTCTTATGAAAATTGAAGTATGGGTTTGTACCCTTTGTTGTTGTTTTTGAGATTATGATAATTTCCTTGTTTTAGAAATTTAGATACATGAGTATGTTGAGATTTTAATGCATAATGCTGAAATTCCAGATTTCTATATGATTTATGAATCATTATGATCTCTAGTATGCATTTTGATGAGTCTTAACTTGAGATTGAACTATGGGCAACTAAGCTCTACTTGAGAATTGCAATTTTATGAGCTTCTGTGTTATAAGCACCTATGATTTGAGTAATTTGAGATCAGTGAGAAATATTTGACCTTTTTGGTCCTAGTAGAGTTGGAATCCACAATGATGTTCTATAAAACAAATAGTAATACATTTTGGTCTTCAGTATAGAACCTTGAGTTATTTGGGGTGGATTTTCTAAGAGTTTTGAGCTGAGTATGGGAGTAGTATTTAGCACCGAGTTAGGTATGATTCCGAGGTCTCATACCCTAGAACTACATGCCACCGTAGGACTAAGATTTATGGGCCTAAGGCTAAGATAGTGATCACTGAGTTGAGGTTATACTCCCTGGCAAGAGTATGACGCCTCTCCCCAACATAAGGTTTCTTTCTTAGGAGGAAAAGGCGTTGTACTCCATGTAGTTCACATAGTTTATGTCAATTAGAAGAAACTCTCGAGTGTCCAAAGTTATATAATCCCAAGTTCTAAGTGTCCCAAGTCTAAAAGAGTTCTAGAGTTCCCAAGTGTTGAAAGTTCCTAAAAGTTCTGAGTCCTTGAGTTTTAAAGAAGTTTTACCCTCAATGGGATAAAAATAGTAGTTTGAAAGTATTTTTTAAAGTTTCTTTAGCCATCAAGTATTGAGAATAAAAGGAGAGTAGAGATTTTAAAGTTAAGTATAATGACTCATAAGATTTGTATTTCATGTTTCACTACTCACGATTCATGAGAATTATATTTCAAATTTATTCAAGCCATATGAGTCATTCAAATATGCATGCATGATTTTATAAAAAGTAATGAAAATGTTTATTTAAATGCATACACCCCCATATACTCAGTACATTCTCAAGTGCTGATCCACATATATGTCTATAATCTACATTGTCTTATAATGTAGGTTCAGGTGCTCAGTCCCAGCCTTGTCAGTGATTTTCGAGTACCTTTGTCTACATCTCCATAGTGGTGAGTCCTCATGGTTTGCGTACCTATCTTCAGATATTTTAGTATTTTAGTAGATATATTATTGCTTTTAGTTCTGTTTGAGTCAGTTGGTGGCCTGTCCCAATGGCTCTCTAGTCATGGAGTAGTAGAGACTTTGTCAGACTAGTTATTAGATTGTTAGTATGTTGAGATTTCTCGTATTGTGGTCGTTTGGATCGAGTATTTTCTTTGTATTTCCTAACATTTGATATGACAGTACCAGTGTTTTGTTTATTTCATCTCGAAATAAGTTTTTATATATAGTAATAGGCTCAAAGGGTTAGCTTGGGGCTACTTGTAGCCTTAAGTACCGTGTGGCACTTCGGGATGAGATTTTGGGGTGTTACACGTATTTTCGAATATGGCAAGCCAAGCCACAAAGTCAGATAGTGTCCTCAGGTGGGTTCGCAGAGTCAGCATAACCGTCCCTCATCTCAATCCAGTCACCATAATCAGCAAGGTACCGCTTCTAGTGCCACCAGTGGGCAACGCCTAAAGTGACTCTATGCGCTTTAGTCTCGACAGGATCAAGAAAGTTTGATACGCCCAAATTACAACTCTCGTTAGAAAGTGCAAGCGGTCGCTGTCAAATATAGAACCCAGCTGGGTTGGGTGTCGAATCCCACAGGGAATACTATGATCACTAAGTATTGCGATTATTATTAGACTGTTGGTCGAAGGTTCCAAGATAAGGGGGGCTTCGGTTTAGGTGCACAATACTATTATCAGTGTAACGATGAGATGATATGTGTAATAATATTTGATCACAGAGAATGACAAGTTAGGGTTATGTCCACCTTGTAGCTTCTACTTCTCTATTAACTATGAGTAATACGGATTTTATACATGCATGCACTTATAGAGAGACGTATTCTAATTCTAAATTCAAGTGTTTTTCAACCATTAAGGATTTATTCACCTTAGTTCTTTCGAATCCAAAGTACACAAAAAATTGTACGAACTCTCCAAGAAGTTAATCCTGCTAGGGCATTAAGGTGTAAAATAGAGGTTGGAAACCCTATTTTATTGTCACACTCTCTTTTCCAAACAGTAACTTTTATATCAAATAAGTTATTGCTATAATGGCGCATTCCCTATGTTTGCAACCATGAGAATTCAATCAAAATGAAGAGAGTAATGATATAAGTGGATTAACACATCATAAATTCAAAAACCCATAGCAATAGAGAGTATACTACAAGGTTTCCATAACCCTATCAAATAAACTTAGCTACTCATGAATAAAACATAAATCAAACTAGAAATATTCATCATACCAAAACTTAGAATAATCTTGGTGATAAAGATGACTAGCGATAATAAGAGAAAAACGTGTTTCTCCCTCTCCGTCCTCAAGCTAGCGCTTTCTCTTCTTTTTTGAAAATAATACAGAATGTGAATAATGAACTAAAAATTCAGCAATCATGCTTTTAATAACATCCTTCTCTAATAAATTGCTACTGCATCCTTAACTATTTAAAAATATTGAGTTTGCCAGGGAAAAAGTTCCCATGCGTCACATTCAGTCCAAGAGCTGCTTTCCTTTTTATGTGAAGTTTTCCTTTGCAGTCCACAGGTCCCCAAAGTGCTGTAATCTTCCTCATTAGTACCTGAAAAGCATGCTAATCACATAGGTCAGCTCACTTAACTAAAAATAGACTAAAAGTGCAAGAATTATGTATTTTATCCTTAAAACTTAGCTAAAATATAGGTAAGTTATGGTGCTTAGACGTATAAATACGCCCAACATCACCACCCCACACTTAAAGCTTTGTTTGTCCTCGAACAAAATAGTAGATCCATGCGAATACCTAACTGAAATTCACAAGAGCAACACAAATGTTTCAACAAGACATACACTCCAATTATTAACAAAGAGTAGATTTCTTGATCATTACTAGAAACAACTCACCCTCCAACATAGACTCATTAAGTTGGTTAATTCGTATACACAAGTTAAGCCAAAAAAATCATATAAAACTACCCAACAATCATCAACCATGTTCGCTCACACAAAATGTTACCCATAATCACTCATAGTTTTGCTTTTTTCAGAAATATGGGTATAAGAACTTGCTTGCTCTCACTCTCACAAAGAATTCTTAGATTACAACAGATGACCATATGCTTCCCCTTAGTGTAATGCTCCACTAATATCAGAATGCTACGGTTAGGATCAAATAGGTCTTTACGGGTTGTTAAGTAGGCTAAAGGGACGGGTAGGACTATTTTGGCCAGAAATGGTGACTATGCTCCCTAAGTGCGTTAATACACTATATTATGCCATTTACACTAACTTTTAACAACCACTCTACCCTTCTTCACCCATTTTGTCACTCAATTAAAAACACTATGATGGGAATATACAATTCACTGCCATTTTTTTTTATATATATTTTTTAAAATTTTTTGTTAAGCATCCCTATGATAGCCACCCTCGATCATAATATTTTCATGTACAATAACTAAACTTTGGGGCATCACTTTCACCATTTTCCTCTTATTTTGCCACACTCTTTACTCAGCTTGATTCTACAATTTAAAGCGCTTAGGAGATTTTGGATCAAGTTATGGTCTTTTCAAAAAAAAGATTAGGCTACGTATGAGGTTGCCAAAGAAAATAACTAAAGGCTCAAAGGGTGTTCACTAGGACAATGTACAAAGGTAGGTAAAAAAAAAAAAGATAAACAAAATCAGGGCTGCCAAAGAAATGCCTAAATCATCTCCTAAACTCACAATCTTTATTTCGCTTCACACACACACTAGGCAAGTTCTAGCATCAGTCTCAACAAAGAATATAGAATAACTTTATACACATATGGCACATGGTCAACTTAATTAGGAGCATTATATATTCTTGACCCAACAGATAAATGAATTAAACCACAAACAATTATCACAGAATGAGTCACAACTTAGAGCCTAAATGTTTCAATAGTAGTGATTCAGCACAAACTCCTGTTATAATGCCATGCCGTCTATAAGAACAATTTCATGCAAAAATTTGACTAATTACAACTAACTAACTACGAATAAATCAAAACAACTATAGAATAAATGTGGGCAAGTAGTACGCAATACAGCAGATAAGGCAATCCGCAAATATATACCCGCATATACCTGCACCCCACACTTATACGGAACACACTACCCTCAGTGTAAATAAATAAGTAAAAACCTGGTTAGTCAGACTCCTCCTCTACATCCGGGGTCATACCCCCTGCGTCAGAATCATCATCATAGTCTTCATCATCAGAGTTGTCCTCCACATCAGAGTCTAGCAGTCGGTGATCATCGTCTGTCGGCACATCATCATCTAGAGGTTCTTCAAAATTTACCCCCACTCCACACATGGACCAAGCATGCTCATTAAGCGGGTAGTCATAGTCCAACTGCCGAAGCTCTACATCAGTCGGCACACGACCCTCATTCATGCCATACAGATGGCAAAAAAAACTCTCATCTCGAGCATGTCTCTCAGCAGTGGTAAGGTTGATGCTTTGATTAGTTTCTTGATCTTTGATTTTTGTGAGATCAACCTTTTTCAGGTTTTGTGGAAGCTTATGGTCTGCTGGCTCTTCTTCAATGTGCTCTTTCCTTAAAATTGTAGTCAACAAGTTGCTGAAACTGAAATGGGACCTTTTGTGCACCCTTGCTTTTCGCACCGACGTTCGTATAACTGCACCAATGTTGATGGGAACATTCATCATTAGAGCATATACCAAGCAGACTCGATCATGCATGACCTTAGTGTATTGTGTCCCAGGAATCAAGCAGGAATTGACTATTCTTAACCATATGCGAGCTTCTCTATTCAAACAAGCATATGGGTAAGTATTGTGATGACCATTATCTTTATGACGAGTCCACCGGGTCATGGACCTTGATCCACACAATGTATGTCTGATGGCTCTGTAGGGAGGTCTGTGGTAGAGCTCCTTGAGTGGTGATTGATCCACACTTGGAGTACCCAGGAAAGAGTTGAAGAAATCAGCGATCAATTGCAAGACTTGCCCCCGAATCCTTACTTCATTTCTCATAGTCCTTGGGGACTAGTTGGCATAAAACTCTTGAGTCAAATCAAGATTATATTCGCCCAGGTCTCGGAAGATAAAGTCAAGATTTAGTGTCATAATCTTTGCCAAAATGCGAGGGCAGTTCTTTGCTAAAATTTCCTTCTGCATCGACTCCATATGTACATATTTCTTCACTTTATTGTTTCTATACCATTCCTTCTCTTCCTCCTCCAGAACCCATTTGATCCCAAAAGTGCGTCGAGGCACTTGATGAGAGGAGGAATCAGCCTAGTCTTTTCTTGACCTTTTTTGACCTTTTTGTGAGGTGGATGCTTTCTCCTTTCCCTGTCGTCCTTTTGGAGCCATGTTACCTGAGATCATAATAGGGTCATGTTAGTCTCATTTCGTAAAATTTACTATAATCAAAAAAAAAAATAGTGATGGCACCACCCCACACTTAATATGTTTGCACAAACTAATTTAGGGAGTGTGTTCGATTACTCAGACTTCATCGACACACATTTACATGGTATGTGCCCACAACATTATTAGTGCAGTCACACTTTCAACCCTTCACTTTACATACAATTTCTCTGTGTGATATAGAGAAGCAGCACACAATGGTCTTGTAATCTTGACTATCATTTCCAACTTTATTTCATTGGAGCAATGCAATCTTTGAACAATACTACCACATAGAAATATTATCATGCTATAGCATAGAAACAATTACACAATCTTAGCTTTTGGTTAACCATGATCATTACATCGAGGAATGAGTCACTCACATAGTCAAGCTTACAACTCCCAAAATTATGCAATAAACTTCAATATTTCAACTCTATAATAATAAAAAATTACGACAGTGAATACCAATCAATACATGCCGGAGTAAAATCAAGATTTCCTATGAGAATCCTTTCACTCAATGAGATGTATTTTTCAAAAATCATAACAAACTAACCATACTTTTATCACCAAGCAATACTACCAAATCTATTTAACCATGATAACCGTAGCACTAAAACAACTATGGAACATGAAAGAACAATTTACTTGGTGAGAAATTCATGATGAATCGGGAAGGTGAGCCTGCAGGAGTAGATGAGCAAAGAGAAGGGCTTGGAGAGGGGATGTTGGGCGGTGCTTAGGTTGAAGAAAAATTTAGTGGGGTTTAAGGGTAGAGGATATATTTAAAAGATGAGCCATGGGTCGGGTTGGTCCATTCACAAACGGGTTAGTAGGCAAAATGTGTAAGTAGGCGGCGCCCTTAGGATCGCCTAAGCATAAGTAGGCGACGCCTAACTTATTGCCTATGTTGGCATAGGCGGCGCCTAAACCATTGTTGAGCCTTACACATTTGACCACTCCCACTTACCTGTATTGTTCCATCATTCCTAGACTTACCATCATTGACATGACTCACTTCTAAATCAAAATTTGGACTAATCTCCTCTTTTATACTCTATGCACCTACACTTATCAAAAACAACAAAAATGATTAGAAGGATGGGTTGCCTCCCACCAAGCGCCTTAGTTTTGGTCGTGGCTCGACTCTTCTTTTTGAATTTTTATTTACCAAAAACAAAATCCTAGTAAAATGATGGGTTGCCTCCCATGTAGCGCTTGATTTATTATCATGGCACGACATAGTTATCTTAATTACTCAGACTTTATCAAGATATATGGTGGCTATACATTTTATCGAGTCGGTTGGA
>NC_061114.1:131479149-131484482 GCF_002878395.1 Capsicum annuum | reverse complement strand
TAGGATTTTGTTTTTGGTAAATAAAAACAAAATCCTAGTAAAATGATGGGTTGCCTCCCATGTAGCGCTTGATTTATTATCATGGCACGACATAGTTATCTTAATTACTCAGACTTTATCAAGATATATGGTGGCTATACATTTTATCGAGTCGGTTGGACCGATATATAGCTTCACTCTTTGGCCATTCACCTTAAAGACACTACCATCATTGTTTTCTAACTCCACTACTCCGGATGAGTAAACTTGGCTGATTCTGAATGGATCTGACCATTTAGACTTCAACTTACCTAGAAACAGCTTCAGTCTGGAGTTGAAAAGGAGTACCAAATCGCCTTTCTGAAAGTTTCGTTGGATAATCCTTCAATCATGGTACTTTTTTATCCTTTCCTTGTAAAGATCTGCTCTTTCATATATATTTAGATAGAATTCATCCATCTCGTTCAGCTGTCCCAATCTCATATTTATAGCACCATCCCAGTTCAGGTTAAGCTGCTTTAGTGCCCACATTGCTTTATGTTCTAGCTCAATTGGCAAGTGACAAGCCTTTCCATAAACTAGTTGGTATGGTGACATGCTAATTGGTGCCTTAAATGCGGTCTTATATGCCCATAAGGCATCATCCAGCTTCCTGGACCAATCTTTCCTGCTGGCATTCATAGTCTTAGCAAGGATTAGCTTGATTTACCAGTTTGAAACCTCCACCTGCCCACTTATTTGTGGGTGGTATGGTGTAGCTACCTTATGTTTCTTAACCCCATACTTCGCCAATACGGATCTGAACAGCTTGTTGCAGAAATGTGATCCTCCATCGCTTATGATGGTACGGGGTACCCCAAAATGAGAGAAGATATTTCTCTTTAAGAACGCCACAACACTCTCACCTTCATTATCAGCTAGACCGACTGCTTCAACCCATTTGGATACATAATCCACAGCAACTAAGATATATTTCATCCCAAATGAGCTCACAAATGGGCCCATAAAATCAATACCCCAGACATCGAATAACTCTACTTCAAGCATTTTGGACATGGGCATCTCATGGTGCTTTGAGATAAAACCTTGCCGCTGACACTGATCACATCTTCTTACAAAATCGTAGGCATCCTTAAATAATGAAGGCCAATAGTAGCCACTCTGCAGTACTTTCTTGGCCGATCGTTCACCTGTATGGTGACCTCCAACTTGGGAAGCATGGCTTGCTTCCAGTATGCTAGGCACCTCTACATCTGGGATGCACCGCCTAATAATACCATCAACACATCGTCGAAAAAGATAAGACTCATCCTAGAAGTAATGTTTCACATCATGCATGAACTTTTTCTTTTGATGAAAGGAGAGATGCTTAGGAATCACTTTACTTACCACATAGTTAGCAGAATTTGCATACCATGGTAAGTTTTTCACCATAGTTGCTAGAATCTCTTCGTCGGGGAATGCATCATCAATATCAAGGTCGGTTTGCACTGTTTGCTCACTCTCAAGTCTAATTAGATGATCAGCTACTTGGTTTTCGCAACCTTTTCTATCCTTTACCTCAAAATCGAATTCTTGAAGCAGTAGCACCCACCTAATTAGCCTTGGCTTGGCATCCTTCTTTGCCATTAAATATCTTAGAGCCGCATGATCTGTATGAACCACTACCTTGGTTCCCAACAAGTACGCACGAAACTTTTTAAAAGCATAAACAACCGCAAAAAGCTCTTGTTCAGTGACGATATAGTTCTTCTGTGCTCCATTCAAGGCCTTGCTTGCATAGTAGATTGGGGGAAATAACTTTTGTCTTTTCTGATCGAGTACAGCACCCAAGGCTACACCACTTGCATCACACATAATTTTAAAAGGTAGAGACCAATCGGGTGCTACAATAATAGGGGCTTCAACTAGCTTCCCCTTGAGGCATTCAAATTCCTTCAAGCAATCTGCACCAAAGTGAAACTTTGCTTCCTTCTCCAAAAGTTTGCATAATGGGTTTGCAATCTTGGAGAAGTCTTTAATAAACCTCCTATAAAAGCCAGCATGACCGAGAAAACTACGAACCCCCTTCACAAAATTGGAGGTGGTAGTCTCTCGATAACTTCAATCTTGGCTCGATCAACTTCAATTCCCTTTTCAGAGACTTTATGCCCGAGAACAATGCCTTCCTTAACCATAAAATGGCACTTCTCCCAATTTAGCACCATATTGAATTCAACACATCGCTGCAAAGCCATACTCAAATTTGCCAAGCATGACTCAAATGACTCACATACAATCGAAAAGTCATCCATAAACACCTCCAAGGTGTCTTCAACCATATCAGAGAAAATGGACATCATACACCGCTGAAAAGTGGCCGGTGCATTACATAACCCAAATAGCATTCGTTTGAATGCAAAAGTACCATATGGGCATGTAAAAGTGGTCTTCTCCTGATCTTCAGGAGCAATGCAAATCTGATTATATCCGGAATAACATCCAAAAAATAGAACCATCCCTTTCCTGCCAATCGATCAAGCATTTCATCCATGAATGGCATTGGGAAGTGGTTCTTTAACGTCCACAAATTTAACTTCCGGTAATCCATGCACACCCTCCACCCTGTGATAGGCCTGAGTGGAATTAGCTTATTCTTCTCATTTGCTACTACTGTCATGCCCCCTTTCTTGGGCACACATTTTATAGGACTCACCCATTTACTGTCTAAGATTGGATACACCACCCCTGTATCTAACCACTTTATGATTTCTTTCTTCACCACCTCTTACATAGGTGGATTCAGATAATGCTGATGCTCAATAGTGGGTACGCAATCTTTCTCTAGCTGAATCTTGTGCATACATATGCTAGGAGGGATACCAATTATATCATCAATAGTCCAACCAATAGCTCTCTTGTACCTCTTCAGAATAGAGATAAGAGCCTCTACTTGTTGTTCACCTAAATACGCAGCAATAATAACCGACAGTGTATTTCCACTACCTAAGAACACATACCTTAGATGACTGGGTAGCTCTTTCAATTCTAGAACCAGTGGCTCTTCAATGGATGGCTTCGCCGGTGGTGAAGGTCGATTCTTAAGGTCAAGGTCCAGCTTCTTGGGGGCATAAGAATATGACCCCATTCCTGTCAAAGCACAGATAGTTTCTTCATACTCTTTAACATTCTCACGATCGAAGTTCAAAAGCACAGCAACCAATGGCTCAACAGTAAGCTGCTTCTCTAAAGATAATTCCTTCTCATCCTCATAATAAACATCAGCTATAGAGAACACATTCATATCTTTGGGATGCTTCATTGATTCGCATACATCAAAATGTACCACTTCGTCATTCATCTGAAATAAAAGTTTATTTGCTCGTAAATCTATAAGCACACTTCCTGTTGCGAGGAAAGGTCGACCCAAGATTATGGGCACCTCAAAATCCACCTCGCATTCCAAAATAACAAAGTCTGCAGGAAAAATAAAGGTAGAAACCTTCACTAATACATCATACAAGATACCAATAGGTCATTTTACCGACCTATCTGCCATTACAAGCCGTATGTTGGTTGGTGTAGGATCGCCCAACCCCAACTGTCTATAGATGGCTAGTGGCATCAAATTAATGCTAGCCCCTAGATCACATAAAGTCTTAGCAAAGTCTAAAGATCCAACTGTGCAAGGAATAGTTAAACCACCCGGATCTGCCTTCTTCTGTACCAAATACCTCATGGCAATGGCACTGTAATGATGAAAATTATCTGCCAGTTCATAGCTCGCTGCCCTTTTCTTTGTCAAAAGCTCCTTCATGAATTTGGCGTACCTTGGAATTTGCTCCAGTGCCTCCACCAAAGGCATATTTATAGTCAGCTACTTCAGAATGGTCATGAATTTACTGAACCTGGTGTCATCAGCCTTTTTTTTGAGTCTCTGAGGAAAAGGTGGTGGTAGATTTAGAAGAGTTTTCTCCACCACTACCTTTTTATTGTGCTTCCCATTATCAATCTTTTCAGACTGCTGACATCTAGGTGTAGTATCATGAACGATCTCATCCTGATTTTCAACTTCTACAGAATCATCACAATCTACTTCAATAACATTCTCTTCTATATTATCAACCACAGGCTTGTCTTTGGATGGATTTTCCAACACCTTACCACTCCTGGTGGTAATAGCCAAACATGATCCATCTTTCCTTGGATTTTGCACAGTGTCACTCGGTAAAGTGCCAGCCTTTCTTTGATTGAATATCGCTGATAGTTGACTCATTTGTTGTTCCAGCTGTTTTATTAAAGTGGAATGCGAGTCAACCAATTAATTTATTGAGGACAAATCATTTTTTACCTCAGTTACTCCCGTGTTGGTTGCCTCCACTCCTTTCAACAGCTTAGCCATCATGTCCTCCATGGATATTTTCTCAGAGCTAGGTGCAGCAACTTTACAATTTCCAGGAGGGACATACAAACCGCTCCTATCATTCTTATTCTTCCAATTCCCTTAGTCTCGGTCCTTGTATCTAGATTTTTCATAATAGGTCCGACCTTGGTTTCCTTGGACATTGCCTTGGAAACCCCCCTGATTATTCAAGTAATTTGCTTTCTCCTCAGAATCGGAGTTATCTCTTCCCTATGATACAACAGCCTTGACCTTTTCTGTCTTTCCTGATAATAAATGCTTGGTAAGAAGGTCCATTTGCATTTTCATGTGAGCCATATCCTGGTCACGTTCCTCTTTTCTTCGTCTCTGTTCTGCCATCATGCCAATAGATACAGTAGAGCTTGCTACCTCAAAATCCCTAGTATGCCAAGCTCTACTCTGCTTTGTCATATGATCTAACATATCATATACCTCAATAAAAGTAAGGTCCATGAATGACCCACCCACAGCATTATCTACCACTGGCTTAGTCACCGAGTTCAAAGCCCTATATAATATTTCCATCAAGTGGACATTGGTCATCTGATGATTTAGACACCGCATAAGCTTCTTCTTGAACCTCTCCCATGTCTCATGGAGAGCTTCAGTTGGAAGCTATCTGAAATTGCTTATCCCATCTCTTAATTGTGATCTCTTGGATGGCGGAAAGAATCTTTCTAGGAAAGCTTCTTTCAGTTGCCTCCAATTGGTAATAGAGTCAGGAGTTAGCCCATTTAACCATAGAGTTGCCTCTCCAGATAGAGACAATGGAAATAAGCGCAGCCGAATCACATTCTGTCTAACCCCTAGATTGTCAAACGATTTGCATGTTGAGATAAAATTAATCAGATGCATATTTGAATCATCGCCTGTAAGTCCACCAAATAACCCTTTGAGTTGCAATAGCTGGATCATGGTGCTAGTGATATTGAACTTGGCTCCGGGTGCCAAG